>NC_089804.1:6103841-6343841 GCF_029633855.1 Hoplias malabaricus | reverse complement strand
GACTTCTATAGATATTTTTATGTTTTAGGTTAATTTAAGTAAGAAGCAAAGATACGTGCCATCTAGGAACACTTAACTAATATGTATTTATTTGTATTATGGGTGGCACGTTGGCGCAGCAGGTAATGTCTGTGCTCTCCCTGTGTCTGCGTGGGTTTCCTCCGGGTGACTGTCTGTGAGGAGTGTGGTGTGTTCTCCCTGTGTCTGCGTGGGTTTCCTCCGGGTGACTGTCTGTGAGAAGTGTGGTGTGTTCTCCCTGTGTCTGCGTGGGTTTCCTCCGGGTGACTGTCTGTGAGGAGTGTGGTGTGTTCTCCCTGTGTCTGCGTGGGTTTCCTCCGGGTGACTGTCTGTGAGGAGTGTGGTGTGTTCTCCCTGTGTCTGTGTGGGTTTCCTCCGGGTGACTGTCTGTGAGGAGTGTGGTGTGTTCTCCCTGTGTCTGCGTGGGTTTCCTCCGGGTGACTGTCTGTGAGGAGTGTGGTGTGTTCTCTCTGTGTCTGCGTGGGTTTCCTCCGGGTGACTGTCTGTGAGGAGTGTGGTGTGTTCTCTCTGTGTCTGCGTGGGTTTCCTCCGGGTGACTATCTGTGAGGAGTGTGGTGTGTTCTCCCTGTGTCTGCGTGGGTTTCCTCCGGGTGACTGTCGGTGAGGAGTGTGGTGTGTTCTCCCTGTGTCTGCGTGGGTTTCCTCCGGGTGACTGTCTGTGAGGACTGTGGTGTGTTCTCCCTGTGTCTGCGTGGGTTTCCTCCGGGTGACTGTCTGTGAGGAGTGTGGTGTGTTCTCCCTGTGTCTGCGTGGGTTTCCTCCGGGTGACTGTCTGTGAGGAGTGTGGTGTGTTCTCCCTGTGTCTGCGTGGGTTTCCTCCGGGTGACTGTCTGTGAGGAGTGTGGTGTGTTCTCCCTGTGTCTGCGTGGGTTTCCTCCGGGTGACTGTCTGTGAGGAGTGTGGTGTGTTCTCCCTGTGTCTGCGTGGGTTTCCTCCGGGTGACTGTCTGTGAGGAGTGTGGTGTGTTCTCCCTGTGTCTGCGTGGGTTTCCTCCGGGTGACTGTCTGTGAGGAGTGTGGTGTGTTCTCTCTGTGTCTGCGTGGGTTTCCTCCGGGTGACTATCTGTGAGGAGTGTGGTGTGTTCTCTCTGTGTCTGCGTGGGTTTCCTCCGGGTGACTATCTGTGAGGAGTGTGGTGTGTTCTCCCTGTGTCTGCGTGGGTTTCCTCCGGGTGACTGTCTGTGAGGAGTGTGGTGTGTTCTCCCTGTGTCTGCGTGGGTTTCCTCCGGGTGACTGTCTGTGAGGAGTGTGGTGTGTTCTCCCTGTGTCTGCGTGGGTTTCCTCCGGGTGACTGTCTGTGAGGAGTGTGGTGTGTTCTCCCTGTGTCTGCGTGGGTTTCCTCCGGGTGACTGTTTGTGAGGAGTGTGGTGTGTTCTCTCTGTGTCTGCGTGGGTTTCCTCCGGGTGACTGTCTGTGAGGAGTGTGGTGTGTTCTCCCTGTGTCTGTGTGGGTTTCCTCCGGGTGACTGTCTGTGAGGAGTGTGGTGTGTTCTCCCTGTGTCTGCGTGGGTTTCCTCCGGGTGACTGTCTGTGAGGAGTGTGGTGTGTTCTCTCTGTGTCTGCGTGGGTTTCCTCCGGGTGACTGTCTGTGAGGAGTGTGGTGTGTTCTCTCTGTGTCTGCGTGGGTTTCCTCCGGGTGACTATCTGTGAGGAGTGTGGTGTGTTCTCCCTGTGTCTGCGTGGGTTTCCTCCGGGTGACTGTCGGTGAGGAGTGTGGTGTGTTCTCCCTGTGTCTGCGTGGGTTTCCTCCGGGTGACTGTCTGTGAGGACTGTGGTGTGTTCTCCCTGTGTCTGCGTGGGTTTCCTCCGGGTGACTGTCTGTGAGGAGTGTGGTGTGTTCTCCCTGTGTCTGCGTGGGTTTCCTCCGGGTGACTGTCTGTGAGGAGTGTGGTGTGTTCTCCCTGTGTCTGCGTGGGTTTCCTCCGGGTGACTGTCTGTGAGGAGTGTGGTGTGTTCTCCCTGTGTCTGCGTGGGTTTCCTCCGGGTGACTGTCTGTGAGGAGTGTGGTGTGTTCTCCCTGTGTCTGCGTGGGTTTCCTCCGGGTGACTGTCTGTGAGGAGTGTGGTGTGTTCTCCCTGTGTCTGCGTGGGTTTCCTCCGGGTGACTGTCTGTGAGGAGTGTGGTGTGTTCTCTCTGTGTCTGCGTGGGTTTCCTCCGGGTGACTATCTGTGAGGAGTGTGGTGTGTTCTCTCTGTGTCTGCGTGGGTTTCCTCCGGGTGACTATCTGTGAGGAGTGTGGTGTGTTCTCCCTGTGTCTGCGTGGGTTTCCTCCGGGTGACTGTCTGTGAGGAGTGTGGTGTGTTCTCCCTGTGTCTGCGTGGGTTTCCTCCGGGTGACTGTCTGTGAGGAGTGTGGTGTGTTCTCCCTGTGTCTGCGTGGGTTTCCTCCGGGTGACTGTCTGTGAGGAGTGTGGTGTGTTCTCCCTGTGTCTGCGTGGGTTTCCTCCGGGTGACTGTCTGTGAGGAGTGTGGTGTGTTCTCCCTGTGTCTGCGTGGGTTTCCTCCGGGTGACTGTCGGTGAGGAGTGTGGTGTGTTCTCCCTGTGTCTGCGTGGGTTTCCTCCGGGTGACTGTCTGTGAGGAGTGTGGTGTGTTCTCCCTGTGTCTGCGTGGGTTTCCTCCGGGTGACTGTCTGTGAGGAGTGTGGTGTGTTCCATGCACTTAATTTGAACTTGATTTTTGAGGTTCAGTTTTTTCTCAGCATTGAAACCGATAGTATCATAAATACTGAAGAGTATATTTAATTAAGCATACAGTTTCATCTCAGTTGGAATCTGAGATTTGGTTTATTTCTCTTGGTCGTGCAGGGAGTATTTCCTTTGGCTTTGTGACAATGTTCATTGTATGCATTGTGCCCCAAATATTACTATCTTCAAATCTAGACTAAAGACCTTCCTGTTCTCCTGTGCATTTGAGAAGCATCGACTTAAAAATGTAGATTTACATATTTTATTTCTAGTAACATTTTAATAACTCCTTTTTTATAACTGTTTTTTATTGTTTTAAAATTTACTGAATAGCTTTTAATATATTTTTTAAATTCTGTTTTAATCCTATCTTATACTTTCTAATTGTTTTTATTTTCTTTTACTTCTTAAATTCTATTGTACTCTTTCTGTATCGCGCTGTAACACACTTTGAATTGCCATTGTGTACAAAAGGTGCATTATAAATAGACATGCCTTGCCTTGCCTTACAATGTGAAAATAAAACAGCATTAAACCAAACACACACACACACACACCCACACACACACACACACACACACACATTTGCAAACAGATACCTCAGATACCTTGAACACTAATAATTAGAGAACCAAACCCCTTTAAGGTCCACTGATGTTCAGTGTTGGACACAGTTTGTATAATCTCCATAGAAACCATGAAATAAAACTGCATTCTCTGCAAATGCTGCAAACGGTCCTAAGGTCGCCATGCTCAATGCGTAGTGTCCTCCAGACAGCCATAAATCCTCCCCAGCACTGGGCTGTGGAGCAGTGAAACTGTGTCCCCTGTTGAGCTGTATGCAATACCTTTGGGATGTGCTGGAGTGGCAATTGTGACCTAGAAGTAATCATCTAACATTGGTACTTGACCTCAATAAAGCCATCAAACCTTCACAGTGTAAAGGCTTCTCAGAGGAGCAGGCTGTTACTGGAGCAGAGTGGGAACAAACTCTTGTTTTAGACGTAGTATTTAGCACTAACACACATTCTGTGATGTCTGCTATTAATTCATGAGCTCATGTGGTGAAAGATAATGACATCATTTGCAAAGGTTTAATTAATATTGATTAAAACAGAACAGTGTTGGAGAGTTAGAGATTAGGGTGAGGGAGTTAGATTTAGGGTTGGATTTTCAGGGTACATTATTCACTCTGTGTTGCCAGAGATACACATCAAAACATATCCAACTTGGTGGGATAGAAGTATTAAATTTATTCTGTTTACGTTTAATATAGTTGCAGTAGGGCGGCAAGGTGGTGCCAGGGTCCTGGAGGTTGTGGGTTTGAGTCCTGCTCCAGGTGACTGTCTGTGAGGACTGTGGTGTGTTCTCTCTGTGTCTGCGTGGGTTTCCTCCGGGCGACTGTCTGTGAGGAGTGTGGTGTGTTCTCCCTGTGTCTGCGTGGGTTTCCTCCGGGTGACTGTCTGTGAGGAGTGTGGTGTGTTCTCCCTGTGTCTGCGTGGGTTTCCTCCGGGTGACTGTCTGTGAGGAATGTGGTGTGTTCTCCCTGTGTCTGCGTGGGTTTCCTCCGGGTGACTGTCTGTGAGGAATGTGGTGTGTTCTCCCTGTGTCTGCGTGGGTTTCCTCCGGGTGACTGTCTGTGAGGAGTGTGGTGTGTTCTCCCTGTGTCTGCGTGGGTTTCCTCTGGGTGACTGTCTGTGAGGAGTGTGGTGTGTTCTCCCTGTGTCCACGTGGGTTTCCTCCGGGTGACTGTCTGTGAGGAGTGTGGTGTGTTTCCTCCGGGTGACTGTCTGTAGGAGTGTGGTGTGTTCTCCCTGTGTCTGCGTGGGTTTCCTCCGGGTGACTGTCTGTGAGGAGTGTGGTGTGTTCTCCCTGTGTCTGCGTGGGTTTCCTCCGGGTGACTGTCTGTGAGGAGTGTGGTGTGTTCTCCCTGTGTCTGCGTGGGTTTCCTCCGGGTGACTGTCTGTGAGGAGTGTGGTGTGTTCGCCCTGTGTCCACGTGGGTTTCCTCCGGCTGACTGTCTGTGAGGAGTGTGGTGTGTTCTCCCTGTGTCTGCGTGGGTTTTCTCCGGGTGACTGTCTGTGAGGAGTGTGGTGTGTTCTCCCTGTGTCTGCGTGGGTTTCCTCTGGGTGACTGTCTGTGAGGAGTGTGGTGTGTTCGCCCTGTGTCTGTGTAGGTTTTCTCCGGGTGACTGTCTGTGAGGAGTGTGGTGTGCTCTCCCTGTGTCTGCGTGGGTTTCCTCTGGGTGACTGTCTGTGAGGAGTGTGGTGTGTTGTCCCTGTGTCTGCGTGGGTTTCCTCCGGGTGACTGTCTGTGAGGAGTGTGGTGTGTTCTCCCTGTGTCTGCGTGGGTTTCCTCCGGGTGACTGTCTGTGAGGAGTGTGGTGTGTTCTCCCTGTGTCTGCGTGGGTTTCCTCCGGGTGACTGTCTGTGAGGAGTGTGGTGTGTTCTCCCTGTGTCTGCGTGGGTTTCCTCCGGGTAACTGTCTGTGAGGAGTGTGGTGTGTTCTCCCTGTGTCCACGTGGGTTTCCTCCGGTAGACTGTCTGTGAGGAGTGTGGTGTGTTCTCCCTGTGTCTGCGCGGGTTTCCTCCGGGTGACTGTCTGTGAGGAGTGTGGTGTGTTCTCCCTGTGTCTGCGTGGGTTTCCTCCGGGTGACTGTCTGTGAGGAGTGTGGTGTGTTCTCCCTGTGTCTGCGTGGGTTTCCTCCGGGTGACTGTCTGTGAGGAGTGTGGTGTGTTCTCCCTGTGTCTGCGTGGGTTTCCTCCGGGTGACTGTCTGTGAGGAGTGTGGTGTGTTCGCCCTGTGTCTGCGTGGGTTTCCTCCGGCTGACTGTCTGTGAGGAGTGTGGTGTGTTCTCCCTGTGTCTGCGTGGGTTTTCTCCGGGTGACTGTCTGTGAGGAGTGTGGTGTGTTCTCCTTGTGTCTGCGTGGGTTTCCTCTGGGTGACTGCCTGTGAGGAGTGTGGTGTGTTCGCCCTGTGTCTGCGTGGGTTTCCTCCAGGTGACTGTCTGTGAGGAGTGTGGTGTGTTCTCCCTGTGTCTGCGTGGGTTTCCTCCGGGTGACTGTTTGTGAGGAGTGTGGTTGTGTTCTCCCTGTGTCCACGTGGGTTTCCTCCGGCTGACTGTCTGTGAGAAGTGTGGTGTGTTCTCCCTGTGTCCACGTGGGTTTCCTCAGGTAGACTGTCTGTGAGGAGTGTGGTGTGTTCTCCCTGTGTCTGCGTGGGTTTCCTCCGGGTGACTGTCTGTGAGGAGTGTGGTGTGTTCTCCCTGTGTCTGCGTGGGTTTCCTCCGGGTGACTGTCTGTGAGGAGTGTGGTGTGTTCGCCCTGTGTCCACGTGGGTTTCCTCCGGCTGACTGTCTGTGAGGAGTGTGGTGTGTTCTCCCTGTGTCCACGTGGGTTTCCTCCGGTAGACTGTCTGTGAGGAGTGTGGTGTGTTCTCCCTGTGTCTGCGTGGGTTTCCTCCGGGTGACTGTCTGTGAGGAGTGTGGTGTGTTCGCCCTGTGTCCACGTGGGTTTCCTCCGGCTGACTGTCTGTGAGGAGTGTGGTGTGTTCTCCCTGTGTCCACGTGGGTTTCCTCCAGGTGACTGTCTGTGAGGAGTGTGGTGTGTTCTCCCTGTGTCTGCGTGGGTTTCCTCCGGGTGCTCCGGTTTCCTCTTGCGCTCCAAAAACTAGTAGGGGAATTGGTGACTCAAAAGTGTAGGTGTGAGTGTGTGAGCGAGTGTGTGTCACCCTGAGAAGAACTGGCGCCTCCTCCAGGGTGTGTTCCTGCCTTGCGGCCAGTGATTCTGTGTAAGCGGAAAAAGCGATTTCAGATAATGAGTACAAAATAAAACTTAGGTGTAAATAAGTAGTGTACTCACTTTTACTACTCTTACACCTAAAATATTAAACCAAAAATGAGCCAATTTACTAAGAATATTTGAAATGGTACACTTACAAAATGTACTAATATACGTTGATGTTAGTGTACTCACTACAGACAGTGTACTTGGAAAAATTCCTTAAAGTTTCTTAAGAAAAGGAACTTTAAATATACTTTTTAATAAGGTTTGTGTTCACAGCAGTTTGAAAAGAAACAGAAGTTGGCTTCACACAGTGCACATGCTTCCCTCGCTCTTCCAGGTCAGTGGTATTGTGTATCTGGGGGAGTCCTGGTTAAGTGGCTAATTGGCGATGACTAAAATTGGGGAGAATAAAATAAAAGATGTCCAACAGAGTCCAACAGTAATTACACAGCGGAAAAATACAGGTCTGTTCAGACTTCTTTTAGTTTTAAAAAGATTCTAATAACAATCGTTGGAAAAATCAAATAATGCTGTGTGTTGTGTGTGTAAACTCACACACTAAGTGCTGCTGCTGCTAGTTTTCCTGCTCTGTATTCAGTGTGTGTCACTTCCCACTGCTCCTCCTAATGAAGTGGTGAGTTATTAGGCAGGAGTCAGAGCTGTGTTGATAAATCTCCAGGAGCTCTTCAGTAATCAGGACACTGATGGGCTGCAGGCCCAGTACTGAGCGCCCAGTACTGAGACACCGCTCATAACTCCCGTCCTGTGTGTGTGTGTGTGTGTGTGTGGGGAACACACTCGGCCGACTGTTGCTCACCAACACCTGCCTCATTGTTTGAAACAGATTCCATCAGATTACATTTGTTTGTTTGTTTACCTGTTGTTTTATCATTTTTTCTGTCTTCTTTCTTTCTTTCTTTCTTTCTTTCTTTCTTTTGTTTGCTGTGTTCCATTATTTGAAAAGCTATCTCTCTCTTAACATGTTCCCTTTCTTTCTTGTTTTTTTCTTTCTTTCTTGTTCTCATTCTTTTTGTTTTTTTCTTTCTCTCTTTCTTGTATTATTTCTTTATTTTTACTTTCTTATTATTTGCTGATTTTCATGATTTTGGCTTGATGTCTTACTTTCTTCTACATGCTCCTTTCCTTTCTTTCTTGTTTTCTATCTTTCCTGTTATCTTTACCTCTTTCTTTTTGGCTTTCTTCTGTATAAAATATACTTGTATAGTCTATACTTTATATAATTAGATACAATTACGTACACTCCTTGAATAAAAACTCTGTCATTGTTTTTTTGCTTACTTCTGCTTTGCCAGGCAGGTCACACCCATCCATTACTGTCTCTAAGCTTTATTTATTCATTCATTCATTCATTATCTGTAACCCTTATCCAGTTAAGGGTCACAGTGGGTCCAGAGCCTACCTGGAATCATTGGGCGCAAGGTGGGAACACACCCTGGAGGGGGCGCCAGTCCTTCACAGGGCAACACACACTCACACACATTCACTCACACCTACGGACACTTTTGAGTCGCCAATCCACCTACTAACATGTGTTTTTGGACTGTGGGAGTAAACCAGAGCACCTGGAGGAAACCCACGCAGACACAGGGAGAACACACCACACTCCTGACAGACAGTCACCCGGAGCAGGAATCGAACCCACTACCTCTGGGACCCTGGAGCTGTGTGACTGCGACACTAACCTGCTGCACCACCCTAGCCTTATTTAATTTTCTATAAGATCGAGTTTAAAGGAAAACATTTCTTTTTCTGCTTTATAGCATGTGAATTCAGGATGTAGTAAGTAGCTTTAATAGTGTAGCTTGGCCTTTTTAATATGTGTGTATTTGATAAACATTGTAATCCTGAGGGTTACAGGTTCAGAAGATGCTTATCTTTGTTGTGTCCCCGTGTTTGACCTGATTTGTGAGAATATGCAGATTATGGGTGATTCTTAGCTCAGCCTAACTTTATGTGCTCTCTGACGCTGACCTCGAAACTGGTCAATACCGGGTTCTCTCAGAGGGCTAATCAGAAGCCCTTAGACCTTAATGGTTCTTAATCTAACCCCAAATAAAACCACAGACATCCCTCTAAATCGCTCCTAATGAAAAGCCTTATTTAGTAATGATAGCGCAATCTAAGTAACCCACAAACACATTCTAGTTCTAAATACTACACTACTGAATTACACTCAGTCATTATTGAGCTAGCCCCATTATATATGCATCCTCCAGTCATGAAAGACCCAAGTACAAGCATCATCTGAGACGTCTGCTTCGCAGGCAGCCACCACTTTCCCTTACAAAAAACTAGCATACTTAAACTAAAGTATATATCCTAGTAGCATACATTTCCTTTTGTACTGCAACTATATACTACAATTAAACTAGTATATATCTATATTTACTAGTTTTACTATTTAATTTACTAGTTATATTTCTATAACAATTTTAAGTGTAACGGATTATGATATGAATGATAATAAACTATTATCATGGTGAAAATTGAGTAGGAGGAGATGTGTATATCTGGCAACACAGTGTAAAACACGCAGTCTTGAAATTTTCCCTAACCCTAACCCCAGAGATTTAACAGAAATCTCTGCTGTGTTCACAGCTCTTCTTTGGGTAAATAACAGAGAGTGTGGGTTTACAAAACTCGGGGATCCACAATGAGTTTTGCCTCTTTTCAGGTGTTCTCTCAGTCCTTCACTGCCTCGTACGCGCTCTACACTGTGGCCAGCGGGTAGGTGGAGGCGATGCGCTGCATGTACTGCACTGGGCATGTGCATTACCGAACAGGCCCATGCGTCAATCTGGTTCTTTGTTTGTGCTCATATTCAGCCGTCGGGCATCCCTCTAAAAGCATAGACAGTGAATTTTGACCCAGTTGGCAGCTGTCCAGTCGGCGAGTATCGTTCTCCACGTAAGCCCAAAATAATGGGCTGAATTATTCTTAGATCTCCCTGGAGGACGTATGCGCCAGTCTGGGTTTTTCTCCTGTTACTTAAAAACAGTGATGAAACATCAGGGAATGTCTCGAAGCTTGTTTGCTTGTTCTTTGGCAGCTGACAAACCACTAAAGTGAGGTCCCATCGCATGATCCGACCCCTCAGCTTGTAGGGTTGGAATTTTATTTTTGGTTTCATTTGGTCTGATATTTGCTTTTGCATCTTGCTCTTTTATGAACCGCTCGGACATTTTGAAAGCCTTGGCCCTGCTTGATTCCCTCAGCATTTGACATTGTGTCCTTACCGTCAAATGAGGTTTGCTCAGTGTGTATTTGTGTATATGTGGCATCTGCTGTGTTGTAGGGAGGTGGTGAACCTCACCCCAACAGATGGAGAAGGGTCTGATCTGCAGTATGCAGCATGGGGACCTCAGGGGAACCAGCTGGTGAGTCGGATCTGTTGTCTTTTCCGTCTGATTTAGCAAGACAGGGTCTATGTGCATGCGGAGTTGGTTTACAGTAGTTCTCATCTACATAAACTGGGCTGTTGTTTATGGAACGTATGTTGTTTTTCGTAATGTTTTTATTCTGTCTTAATATTCAGCTCATATAATATGTTGCAATGAGCTCCACTGACTTTGTAGAAGGTCGATTTGGGGCACGTCCTGTTGTATTTTTGAATGGTGTGTAGCGTCCGGTCCGTTAAAATGTTCCATAATGCAGCCATCTGTTAGAATTAACCTTATTTACAGTCTCTCTGCTTCGCCAGGTGTATGTGTTTGAAAACGACATCTACTACCTTGTTGATGTGTCCAGCCCAGCGATGCGCCTCACAACGACAGGGAAGGATGAGCTCATCGTGAATGGTCTGACTGATTGGACATATGAAGGTCTGAAAGTTAACTTTTTTGAACACATGGCGTTTTCCACTGCATGGTACCTGCTCAGCTCGGCTTGGCTCTGCTTTGTTGGTTTTCCACTAAGAAAATCGGTGCCTAGACCCTAAAAGACCATTTTTTAGCCCCTCCTCGCTCCTGGTTCCAAGGCAGCCGAGTAGGGACTAAACGTGACTGGAGCACAGGGCTGTGTTTAGTCAACAACAACCACAGCTGGTGAATACACGACGAGTAAACAATAGATAGCGTTACAGCTGCAATTTTTGTAGTTTCCAAAGCCCACAGTTCCCGTTAGAGATGGTGTTTTGCAACGTCATCGGCTACATTATGAGGCTGGGGGCTTTCTTATGGTAGACCAAACAGATCAAGCGAGTACAGCCGAGTAGAGCAGGTACTATACAGTGAAAAAGCACATGTGGTGGTCTATTTACAAATTTGTACAAAAGCCAGTTCAGTGGCAGTCAGTAAAATCGCTGCTTTGTTTTACTGCTTGGCTTATACTGAGTTAAAAACTGTAGCCGAAACTGATGACCAGCTTCTTGGTTGGAAATGATTTGGTGGGGGGCCACTTTCAACAAATTTAAGGTGCACTCTTTGCAGGCACAGGTGTTGTGCACACGTAACCTGTCTGTTTTTATTACCTTGCAATTTTGGGTTTTCAAGCCATTAATAAGATTATCTGTCTTTCTCATTTTTGTTGAGTTTAATTTGTTGACAAAAAGTGCAAAACATTTCATCATTTTTCTCATCTTCAAATGATTATTTTTATCTTCTTGTCTAGTTTCCGTTGTGAAAAATAGGTTGTCAGTGAATATTTTTCATCAGTTTTCATTAACGAATTTAAAGCTGGTGTTCACAAAACGCACACCACCACCACACACACTACCACATCAGAGACGCTTGCTTGTACTAAATCACTGCTAAACCATAATTTTAATTATAAAGTTACATTACACTGAGTATACCAGTCACACGATATTTTCACACATTTGAAGTATATTTCTCCGAGTTGCCTGAATGAGTGCTTGAATTATTAATATAAAATAAAATAAGTCACTAACACAAATGAACAAACACATAATACAAACCGGATTCCAAAAAAGTTGGGACACTAAACAAATTGTGAATAAAAACTGAATGTGGAGATCGCAAATTTCAATATTTTATTCGTAATAGAACTTAGATGACAGATCAAAAGTTTAATCTGAGTAAATGTAACATTTTAAAGGAAAAATATGTTGTTTCAAAATTTCACAGTGTCAACAAATCCCAAAAAAGTTGGGACAAGTAGAAATAAGTGGCTGGAAAAAGGAAATTGAGCATATAACGAACAGCTGGACGACCAATTAACACTAATTAGGTCAATTGACAACATGATTGGGTATAAAAAGAACTTCTCAGAGTGTCAGTATCTCTCTGAAGCCAAGATGGTAAGAGGATCACCAATTCCACCATTGTTGCGCAGAAAGATAGTGCAGCGATACCAGAATGGTGTTAACCAGCGTAAAATAGCAAAGACTTTTAAGTTATCATCATCAACCGTGCATAACATCATCAAAAGATTCAGAGAATCTGGAACAACTGCTGCGCGTAAGGGTCAAGGCCGTAAAACTCTACTGGATGCTCGTGATCTCCGGGCCCTTAAACGTCACTGCACCTCAAACAGGAATGCCAATGTCAAGGAAATAACAGAATGGGCTCAGGAATACTTCCAGAGAGCATTGTCAGTGAACACAATCCACCGTGCCATCTGCCGTTGCCAGCTGAAACTCTACAGTGCAAAGAGGAAGCCATTTCTAAGCAAGCTCCACAAGCTCAGACGTTTGCACTGGGCCAGGGGTCTTTTAAAATGGAGTGTGGCAAAATGGAAGACTGTGGTCTGTGGTCAGATGAGTCAGGATTTGAAGTTCTTATGGAACACTGGGACGCCATGTCATCCGGACCAGAGAGGACAAGGATAACCCAAGTTGTTATCAATGCTCCGTTCAGAAGCCTGCATCACTGATGGTATGGGGTTGCATGAGTGCTTGTGGCATGGGCAGCTTGCATGTCTGGAAAGGCACCATTAATGCAGAGAACTATGTTCAGGTTCTAGAACAACATATGCTCCCATCTAGACGTCATCTCTTTCAGGGAAGACCCTGCATTTTTCAACACGATAATGCCTGACCACATTCTGCAGCAATTACAACATCATGGCTACGTAGGAGAAGGATCCGGGGACTGAAATGGCAGCCTGCAGTCCAGATCTTTCACCTGTAGAGAACATTTGGCGCATCATAAAGAGGAAGGTGTGACAAAGTAGGCCCAAGACGATTGAACAGTTAGAGGCCTGTATTAGACATGAATGGGAGAGCATTCCTATTTCTAAACTTGAGAAACTGGTCTCCTCTGTCCCTAGACGTCTATTGAGTGTTGTAAGAAGGGGGGATGCCATACAGTGGTAAAAAAAATGGCCTTGTCCCAACTTTTTGGGGATTTGTTGACGCCATGAAATTTTGAAACAACATATTTTTCCCTTAAAATGATACATTCTCTGTTTAAAATATTGATCTGTGATTTGTGTTCTATTCTGAATAAAATATTAGATGTTGGCACCTCCACATCATTGCATTCAGTTTTTATTCACAATTTAAGTGTCCCAACTTTTTTGGAATCCGGTTTGTATAAACAAATTGGTAACAAAAAGTAAGATCATATAGTATTAAAATGACTTGTAAAGTGTATGACATACTACATTAAGCATATATAAATATATTTGAAATTGATTAGATAATTGGTGAAAATTACATATGACTAAAATACTCAGAGGGGGGCACGGTGGTGCAGCAGGTAGTGGGTGCTCCGGTTTCCTCCCACAGTCCAAAAACACACATTGGCAGGTGGGTTGGCGACTCAAAAGTGTCCATAGGTGTGAGAGTGAATGTGAGTTTGAGTGTGTCGCCCTCTGAAGCACTGGCGCCCCCTCCAGGGTGTGTTACAGCCTTGCGCTCAGTGATTACGGGTAGGCTCCGGACCCACCGCGACCCTGAACTGAATAAGGGTTACAGTTAATGAAGAAATGAATGAATAAAACACTGTTTGTATTAAGTGTAACTTAATAGAATTTAAATTACAAATTAATGGTGATTTAGTAAAATTTTGTGGTTCCCCAAAATAAAATAACTTAAGTACATCAGCACATTTTGAGTAAACTTTCTGTTTTCCACCAGGAGCAGCTGCTTGAATGTAGTAATCAGAGATCTGATAAAGGAGAGGAATTAGAGGAATACTTCTAATAAAGTGGCCAGTGTGTGAATCTCTTATTTTATGGGTGAGATAAAATTAATCAAAAAAATTAATGGAACCTAAAAGGTCATAGATTTTACCAACAAAATACAGTAATACTTGTGTTTGTAATAATGCGGGGTGTCAGAGATATTAACAAGAATGGAGGTAAGTGCAGGAGACTTTTAATAACAACAACAGAACTAGACAGAGAGGCTAAACACAAGGGCTAGGACACTAAAAAGAAAGCTAACTAGGGCTAAACACTAAACAAGAAGCTAAACAAAGCTAAACACTAAACAAGAAGCTAAACACTAAACAAGAAGCTAAACAAAGCTAAACACTAAACAAGAAGCTAAACAAAGCTAAACACTAGCTTCTTGTTTAGCTTTGTTTAGCTTCTTGTTTAAACACTAAACAAGGCTATACTGAACAAAGGGGTTAAACACAGAGTTAGGCTAAACAAAGAGCAAGGCTAAACAAGGCTTTAAACATAGAACTAGATATAACATGACAAGCGAGAGAAATGAACCAGCATGCATCCAAACAACATATATACATTCAATGACCCACAACAAGAAACACTATCCATTATCTGTAACCCTTATCCAATTTAGGGTCGCAGGGGGTCCAGAGCCTACCTGGAATCATCGGGCGCAAGGCGGGAATACACCCTGGAGGGGACGCCAGTCCTTCACAGGGCACAGACACACACACACACACACACACACTCGAGTCGCCAATCCACCTGCAACGTGTGTTTTTGGACTGTGGGAGGAAACCGGAGCACCCGGAGGAAACCCACGCGGACACGGGGAGAACACACCAACTCCTCACAGACAGTCACCCGGAGCGGGAAATGAACCCACAACCTCCAGGCCCCTGGAGCTGTGTGACTGCGACACTCCCTGCTGCGCCACCGTGCCGCCATAAGAAACACTAAACAGGACTATATAAAGACCACACCAACAAGGGACACCTGGACACATGACACTAGATACACAAGGGAAGGGTATCACATGACCTGAGAACAAGCAGGAAGCAGACACAAGACGGAGGAACAGTCTTATGACGAGGGGAGCACAAACAAGAAACAATACAAAACAGAACACAAAACTGAGCACGTTACAGTGTTGTTCTTTGAAGAGGAGGTTTACTTTTGGAGTTGGCTTCTATAAATATTGTGGGTCTCGTTATATAAAATTGTAAATATTAAATGAATTATAATTACTCCTGCTTCTACATATGTATTAATACCAATACAGTTATCTGTAGGAATTTGGCTCATTTATGGCTGTTATAAACTGATTACTGTCCCATTTTTAGACAAGAAATTAAAGTTGTCTAAACTATTATTCAAACTCACACCGTCTCCTTTAAACTTATGAATTCAGGAAATCTAATCTTACTTGTTAAATGTTGTTCTAAACCATATTTTCTGCTGCTAAAGAGGAGATTCTACAAAAGTATCCAGCCCACTGGTGGTCCAAAGATGGTGCTCGCCTGGCATACCTTAGAATCAACAACTCTGCTACACCTGTAATGGAGATACCTCATTTTCTGGGTGGGGTCTATCCCTCAAATGTGCTCTACCCATATCCTAAGGTAAGAAAAGACAATATTTTTTAGTATTCTTCACTACAATCATCACCACAACGACTACATGTCAATCCGGGTGTGTTTTTTTCTGTCTGGGTGTCATGGTAACCCAAAACGTTAGGGGTGACTGACTGTGAGAATTTGTCCACAGGTGTCAGTGTATGAATGACTGTGTGTGTGTGTGTGTGTGTTGTTTTGGACAGGCTGGATCCAGTATACCTTTGGTCAGATTGTTCGTGGTGAATCTGTATGGACCAGCCCACACGCTGGAAATGATCCCACCTGACTCACAGAGCACCAGGTATGTAGGGGGTGTGTACGTTCTGAATGCCATTAGGGATGGACAATATTACAAAATACAATTTCATGATTCTTGAAAACGAAATAAAATAAATAAAATAAAAAAATAAAAATAAATACATAAATATTATTATAAGTAAATGGTAAATGGGGCGGCACGGTGGCGCAGCAGATTAGTGTCGCAGTAACACAGCTCCAGGGGCCTGGAAGTTGTGGGTTTGATTCCCGCTCCAGGTGACTGTCTGTGAGGAGTGTGGTGTGTTCTCCCTGTGTCTGCGTGGGTTTCCTCCAGGTGACTGTCTGTGAGGAGTGTGGTTGTGTTCTCCCTGTGTCTGCGTGGGTTTCCTCCGGGTGACTGTCTGTGAGGAGTGTGGTGTGTTCTCCCTGTGTCTGCGTGGGTTTCCTCCGGGTGACTGTCTGTGAGGAGTGTGGTGTGTTCTCCTTGTGTCTGCGTGGGTTTCCTTTGGGTGACTGTCTGTGAGGAGTGTGGTGTGTTCTCCCTGTGTCTGCGTGGGTTTCCTCCGGGTGCTCCGGTTTCCTCCCACAGTCCAAAAACACACGTTGGTAGGTGGACTGGCGACTCAAAAGTGTCCGTTAGGCGTGTGTGTGTGTGTCTGTGAAGGATTGGTGCCTCCTCCAGGGTGTATTCCCACCTTGCGCCCATTGATTCCAGGTACGTTCTGGACCCACCGCGACTCTAAACTGGATAACAGATAATGAATGAATGAATAAATGGTAAATGTTAGTAAATGAATAAGGGCCAATCTGTATTACCTGTTAGGCTTTCTAATATTTGATCAATTGGAATGGGATACATCTCTTCAAGTTAGAATTATTTTACCTTAAACTCAGAAGAACCTCAGGATTTAAACTCTGATCACCTGACGATACTACGAGACTTTAGACAGCAGCACCACTCGGGAGCGCTGGCTAGATCTGTTTTTGTTGAAATGAGTTTGTTCAGTGTTGTGGAAATGCTGACAACACCCACAAATTACTCAGTAAAAGCATATCGCAACATCATTTATTGTGATATAATATCATAGTATTATATTGGCTACTCCAAAGACCTTGCAGGGGATATATAACAATTGGGCTCTGAAGAATGAATTCAGGCGCCTTCAAAGCATTTTGCAGTGTCTCTGGGAACAATTGAAAAGCATATGCAATCAAAATGTTAAATTGATGCTGAATTATTCATACTGGACTTTCATTGTCTTTCATTTGTTTTGCCAAATCTCCGTCTCATTTTAGGTACTTTCTGGGCTTCAGTTGAATCTTTAATGTCCCCCATGTGAGGTTCTCTGTAATCTATGTCGATTTGTCTTCTGTGCTGCTTTTTATATGTCCTCTATCCCTCTATATCCCTGTCTACGGCACCCTGAAGAGACAGCTACATTTCCGTGGTAAGCTGGATCAGTAGCACTCGCCTGGCCGTGCGATGGTTAAACCGCGTCCAGAACCAGTCAGTGCTTTGTGTGTGTGAAGCCACAACTGGAGCCTGCTCAGAGGTGAGAGGGTCAGCCTTTTTTTTCCACTCAAGACCACTGAGTATCTTTATCTGTGAAGTGTCCATTGATTCCAGCCTCATTCCGCATGCTGCAGGGCTTGTGCAGGGGGATTCGGGGCAGCTCTGGCGCCAGCTCAGCCAAATTTCACACTGGATGATTTCTCCCTCCATGAAAGGTTCAAAGGAAAGCGCTCAGCCTTAACATTAAACCACCAATTTATAAATGCAGTCCAGCTTAACATTTAAAGGTTGCTCCCTTTGTAAATGTGTGTGTGTGTGTGTGTGTGTGTGTGTGTGTGTGAAATATATCCAAGGTTTCACTTAAGTCTTCTGAGATCTCCAGCTTACAAATGTTACTAATATATCACCACTGGTTTTTTTTAATAATTTAAAAACAAATGTACGTATCCAGGTATTTTTAAAAATAGATATTTTTGTCTTGCTTTAGCCTCCCATCCACAGGAGGTGAAAACGCTCTCCAATTTGGAGATTTTTGAAAACTCTGTTGTCAGTGGTGTGTTGTTTCCGGGCAAAACTGAGCTTTTTTTCAAAAACGTTGACGTCACACAGCGTGTCTGTCTCTGGCTGAAATTCAATTAGCTCCTCACTCCCTGCATAGTGAAGTACACAAGTTATAAAACTACACTGTATACCTTCAGATATCACTAGATTTCAGGCTCCCACATATTTATTATCTGTAACCCTTATCCAGTTCAGGGTCGCAGTGGGTCCAGAGCCTACCAGGAATCATTGGGCGCAAGGCAGGAACACACCCCACAGTGGGCGCCAGTCCTTCACAGGGCAACACAGACACACACTTTTGAGTCGCCAATCCACCTACCAACATGTGTTTTTGGACTGTGGGAGGAAACCCACGCAGACACAGGGTGAACACACCACACTCTTCACAGACAGACACCCAGAGGAAACCCACGCAGACACAGGGAGAACACACCACACTCCTCACAGACAGTCACCCGAAGCAGGAATCGAACCCACAACCTCCAGGTCCCTGGAGCTGTGTGACTGCGACACTAACCTACTGCACCACCGTGCCGCCCAATATAATTTATGTTGTATTAGAAATATATAATGCACTGTTAAGATCCAGAATCCATGGCTTGCGTAGTGCACTACATAGGGAGCACTGAGTGATTTGGGATTAAACCTCTGTGTTTCGCACATGCTTCATTGTGTTTGGATGTCTCTCTTTAAGAGTTATTATGGCCCCCTAATGCAACAATTTTTGTTCAAGTCTGGATGGGGATATTTAAAAAAATGGAAAGAGGAAAATCTCTAATTCTAAAAATACCTGGATACGTGTGGATGGAGCCTCAGAATCATTGTAAGCTGTTAAGCAAGCACTTCATGAATTGAATAAGGCTTAGAGGAATAGGCCCTACACAAAACTGTAGATTCTCAGTGCTCCTCGCGGCTCTTTCTATAGCTTTGTTCACACTGCAGAGCAAATCGGATTCTTAAATCAGTTTTTTAGATTGAGTGTTCACACTGGACGTTTCAAGGGCCTAAATCCATTGTTGTATGGCCTCAGGAGACTCCCTGGTGCCATCTTAAGGGCCGTTTCATTTCTTTACGAAGGGTGTTAAATAAGGCCTGGAAACTAGTCAACACTGATGCCAGGACACGCCCAGAATGCATTGTGACATGTCAAATTACCATAGCAACGGCAAAAACAATGTTGTTTATACAAAGTAAAGTAGTTTATTAAGTGTTTACCCGCCACCAAACAAATCTGCACCATGCTTAAAATGTCAAATAAACATATAATACATTATTACAAAATAATTATTTAACACTCTGGTTACGTTATAAATGTTGAAAGAATACTCAATGTTCCTCTGTTGTGATCATTCTCTGAAATGTTCACCTTGTTCTAGATATGACAGTGTAGAGTTAGGTTTAGTTCATAGAAAACGTAATGTGCAAATCACTAAAGAAGTCAATTCCGAATTGAAAACGCCTCGTCACTGGATTCCTTTTCTGTGGAGACGCCATGTTTGTGAGAGACCCAGCCACATCAGTTCATGTTTTAAAATTATTTTAAGGCTTTCATTTCTATCCTGATTTCACACTCATTTTTAGTAAATAAAAGGACCGTTTGTGATACAGCGCTGCAGTAAAACACCAGTCCTGTTCTATTCCATTCAAAACTAAAGTTGTACATCTGGTTAGAGCCTGAAACATTGTCCTCTCACGCATGGGGGGGGGGGGGTTCTTTTTTAATTCATCCGAGAACTTAAATTAACGTTTCGGCATAGCTGCTCGAGATGAGGGTGGGTACATGAGCTTTGCCTGACGTAAACAAGGACTAGTGTCGTGCAGACTGACCAATTAAATGTTTACAGAGAAGGTTATCGACCAATAACGGTAGCTCTACACTCAGACCGTCCAATCAGAAGATTTTAGGCTACTTCGCCATGCCCCCTTCTCACTCAAGCGAACCAATCGGAGTAGGGGAGGGCGGGACTAGTTTGTGAACGAAACTTCTAGAAGTTCTGTGTAAGCTCTAGAAAAACAAAATCCCGGACGTTTGCGAAATTCCGGCCGGACATTGTTTTTAAGTCTAGAAAAGTGGACATGTCCGGGTAAAAGAGTACGTCTGGTCACACTAACACTGCTTTGTAAGTGAAAGAATTTCAGCAGCACTACAACAAGCAGCCGTTATATTTTGTAGCTAATGGAATCCAATTCCAAATGTGTGTTGAGTGCTGTGAAAAAGTGTTTTTATGTTTGTCATATTAAGTGATCTTACATCTTAGGTTTTTATGTTTGTGCGCTTGAAAACCTAGCATTATATCTGAATTAATGCAGTTATAAATATGGATGGGCTCAGATTTGGTGACAGGCTGGAATATTAGAGAATGTTGATCGTATTTATTGATGCTAGAAGTCCTGAACTAATAATGTTAAGGGAGCAATCTTTTTTTATTTTCACTTGGGGGGATTTATGAACCTATTTCAATGCAATAAAATAATCATTTTAAGGTTTGCCACGTGCTTGGGAGTGCTCTGTTTGTCCTATACTGCACTGTAAGGTCTTAAATCATTCACCGTTACATATATGCAGTGTTATAGTAAGCCATGAAGGGACTACTCTCCTCATAGCGCTCTAAACTGCAGTGCCATGTCCCTAAAGAAGAGCAATGTGTTGCAATATCCTTCAGAGCATTCCTCTGTTATATAACCTATACGTTTTTCTGGCACAGAAGACAGACACATTTTTTATTTATAAGCTGTGACACCTTTCCCCCCCCCCTCTCTTATACACTCAGAAACACAAAATGGCTGTGGACTTTCTGCAGAATCAGCAGCAGGTAGTTTCAATCTTCTTCTGTCTCTCCTTCTCCTCATCTCCCTCTCCTCCTCTCTCTTCATATAAAGGTGGATGTACAGCATAATCAATTTTCAGCCCCCATTGTTTTATTTATGAATGCTGCGTCCGACTGGGACAGTAATGAATTGCATGAAGCTGCGTGCGTTCTCATTGATCGGTCTCTGTGGTGTGTGTATTGATGGTGGCTTGTCCGACAGGAGGAGCCGTTGTTCTCAGCAGATGGCTCTCAGTTTTACCTCACACTTCCTGCCAAGCAAGGGGCCCGTGGGGAGTTCCGCCACATCGCCAGCCTCCCTGCCCAGGTCTGTGGGAACGGTCATTTCATACTGTACAGCTCAGTGCTTTTAGTCATGTTTGCTTTAGCTGTTAATGAATCAGACCCAGCACCTCCGTGGCTCAGTGTACGATAAGATGAGCATCAACGTTTGTGTGCAGAATTACATACAGTTGCGGGATGCTTTAAAAGCACAGAAGGGTAGTCACACCGAATCTCTGTCACTTATAGAGTTAGATATAGCTGAAATGTATTGTATTCATATATTGTGGCATACATCAACTCTTAAAGTAACACTAGGTCATATTTTTACTTTAAATGTCCAGCTTCGAAATCAATGTGATGTTTCACAGACCTGTTATAGGGAGAATAGAGCCTCTGCTGTTGCTATTCTGGGCTCAGCACTATAGAAACCACACTGTGTAACTTCTGGAGGTGGGTAGGAAACCAGCCCCCAATATCCCTCCCACTTGGACTTGAGTTCAGGACAGTGCTGTAAAAGTAAATTACGTTCTGCAACTGTAATGGGAGCCCAGGAGCATAAGTACCAAATCTTACCTAGTGTTACTTTAAAGTGTGAATATATATATAAAGTGAGTTACAAGAGTAATTTGGGGTCTAAGTTTATTTAGGTCCATTTTCAGATCTACATATATCTTACAGATGAATAACTATATAGAACAAGGACAATACACCGTGGACCATATGTTCTCTGCCTAATTTTTTATCTCCATTTACTCTGTTCATCCATCACTTTGGGTGGTGTATCATTCTCACGACTTAAGTGTTATTGTTCCTCTTAGCACCCAAATAATATCAGCTCAGTATTGGTCCTGAATGCTGATAAATGGGATAAAGCATGTCAGATTAAAGAATACAATTACAGTGTGTAAAATGAAGAAGGCCAGATTAAAAAATGCTCTTCAGGACCCCAGTGATCAGGTATGATTTGGGTGGTGGATCATTCTCAGCGCTGCAGTGACACTGACGTGGGTGGATCAGACACAGCAGTGCTGCTGGAGTGTTTAAACCCTGTGTCCACTCGCTGTCCACTCTGTGAGACACTCCTAGGTCAGAGACAGTAGCTCATCTGTCACTGCACAGTGTGTGTCGGTCGTCCTCTGGTCCCTAATCAGTGACACAGGACGCTGTCGGCTGGATGTTTTTGTTTGGTGGATTATTCTCAGTCCAATAGTGACGCTGAGGGCTTTAAAAACTCCAGTAGCACTGCTGTGTCTGATCCACTTGTAAAAGTACAACACACGCTAACACACCACCACCACGTCAGTGTCACTACAGCTTTGAGAGTGATCCACCACCACATCACACCTGCTCTGTGGGGGTCCTGAACATTGAAGAACAAAGTGAAATGGGATTAAGAAAGTATGCAGAGCAACAGGTGGACTACAGTTTGTAATTGTAGAGCTACAAAGTGCTCCTGTGTGGTCAGTGGCGCTGACAAAATGGACAAGGAGTGTACATTTCGCTCTGTGTCCGTGTGTACCCTTCAATGTTGAATGCTGTCTTATCCTCACAGGAATGTTCTGACATTAACTCTGTGCCCTGTTCACTGCATAGTGCACTGTCTTGGGGTGCCGCCATTTTGTAGTGGTGTCCGAAAGCATAGTGGACATTTTCAATGCACTGCAAACAGCAGTGTACATCCCATGTACACTAGCGGATAGCAGATACCCATAATCCACCTCAGTGTTAAAAACCTGAATGAGGTTGTGTCCAAAATCATTCATTACCCTCTTGAATCAAGTTCCCTACAACAGTGCACTGTATAGTGATTCATAGAGGGAGTAGTGACTATAGAGATGTTGCGGACACAGCCCAGAAGATGGTGTTAACACTGTTCGTTTCCAAATAAATGTTTTGGACATACAGAGTGTATATCAATGAGAGCCGAGGTTAACTGAGCCAAACTGGAGATGAGATGTTGAGAGTCTAGTGTTCACTAACTCCCTTCTCAATTAAACCACTTTTCCTAATTCTTAATATTGCTACATAACGTTCCCCCAAATAGACCATTTCTTCTTTATCAGTCTGTGCACTGTATGTTATAATATACTACACAGTTATTGTATCAGCTTTCTCCTCAAAACTAAGCGCCTCGTTACAGATCTATTGCATTATCCAGTGTGTAATATTATATACTGTTCTATTCTGTTTTGCCTTATGACAGCTGGGGGATTATGTATTTTATTAATTTTGTCTTTATCTTCATGTACTTATTTTCAAGCTCCACCTGCTTTTAATGTGCTTGTATTCATCCCCCTTGTTCCCATATTCTCTCTCTCTCTCTCTCTGTATGTGTGTGTGCCTCTCTTTCTCTCTGTCTCTGTTCTCTTTCTCCAGCCTGCTCTTCCCTCTGCTTCTCCTCGCTTTCTCACCTCAGGGAACTGGGACGTAACTGCACTTTGTGCTCTGGATGAGAAGAATGGTAAAATGTACGCAAGGACTGTCTTTACCTTACACGTGTAACTCTCGCAGCTTACAGCGATCCTGCTCAGCACACAGAGGCACAGCAGATGACATTTAATTCAAGCTCAGCGGCCTAATTTGGATTTGCACAGAGTGTAATGAATTTGTAACTTGTTCTGCTGTCTTCTGTCGTACTAGCGGTTGCGTAAGGTGAAGCATAAGCTGTAAACTCTTTCCAGAGCAGGGCATTTGCATATTCAAATACCCTATCGTTAGCCGAATTGCCTCTCGTTGCAAGTTCAACATAGTCTTGGAGTCTTCTGGGCTTTTAATGGAGACCAATAAGAAAGATTTAAAAGGGCGTTCTGGCCTTATATTAACTAGTTTAGAGCTGCAGTGTGAAACATATGAGGTATTGGAGACGCTCTAGTGGAAATCTGTAATGGAACATCTGGAACATGAGGAAGAACATTTTCTAACGTAGGTTGTGCCCCAACCCAGAGCACATTAATCTGATTTTGAGCTTACAGCAGTTTTTCACTGCTGTAAAAAACTGCCAACCGAATGTAAGTGAATACATAGACATTGTAGAAAGGGAGGAGCTTCTCACAGCTAGAAAATGTTCTCTTGGCTCTCTCCCAACTAGTGATCTAGTCTCTACGCAGTGCACTTCACCGATTATTAAACTAATTCTACTACACATAGACAGTTCACTAAATGTGAAATGAGAGAGGAATGTGAAGCTTATATCATTAAAATGTTTGTATTATCTCACATACAATTCACTATTTTAGTGTAGGAACTGTTATTTTATGACCTACACTGCACTACGCAGTGTAGAAGGATATATTTGAGTTTCAGCCTTGGAAGGAATGGCGGACAGCATTTTAGCCACAGCTTGGTATGACGTGCATTGTCATAGCAACAGTTCGTCATGTCCTTTTAGTAAGAAACAGTGTAGTATGTAAATATTTTGTTTACTAACCTTCCAAACAAACATTTAAACCAGTTAGTACATAGTATAACGTATATACTGTTAGTGTACAGTACACAGTTGTGACGCAGCCACTAAAGAGTGCACTATTAAAGGTAACTGAATTCAGAACCGAGTAGTGAATGTCATCTAGTGGTTTCTGGTGGTACTGCTACATGAGGTGACCAGAAAATAAAACTCTTCAACTTTATGTGAGCGCCTCAAGGTTAGTTTCCTGATTAATTTGTAGACTGCAATGTACCAATTGTCTAGAAGGCTGGCTTTTAATTTACCCATTGGAAAAGTCACTTTAGCCGTCATTGCAACAATTGGGCCCCTGAGAGATTTGGCAGGAGCTGCCACTGAATGCTAAGCATACCTTAAAGAGTAATTGCCTCCCAAGACCTATTATTTTTAACTAACAGCTGAGATAGATTGCTCAGATATAATAAAATGTACCAGCTCTGGTCTCAATTTGAACACATTTTTCTAAACAAAATAACAAAATTTACATTTTTATGGTCAGTTCTGACTCTGGAGCGCCCCCTCTGCTTCACCTCAGTTATAGGCACAGATGACGTGTCATCATCCCAAATAGTAGAGCGAGGGAGTATGGCTACCCAAAGTGACCTTCTTGTTTCTGAGCATTTTTCAAATGTTAACTAGGCGTGGAGTGAACTGGGTGATGTTACTTTTTAAAGGAACATTAGGTAGTCTAAAGCTGGTTTAACCTTAAAATTACAGCTTCAAAAATCATTGTAATGTTTCACTAACTTTTAAAAGGGAGATTAGAGCCTCTGTCTTTCCTACTATGGGCTCAGCACAGCAGAAGCTACGCTATGTAACTTCTGGAGGAGGGTATGAAACCAACACCCTCCCCCTTCCCATTGATTTCAGTACAGTGAAATCAAAAAATCCTACCTAGTGTTCCTTTAATAATAAAGAACATTCTCAATGCATTTTTCTGTGTCCCTGACTTTTTTATTACCGCCCAAAAACTTATTATCCAAGGCTTCAAGGTTTCTATATTTTCTCTCTCTTGCAGCTATTTCCTGAGCACCGAGGAGTCAAGACATAGCAGACATTTATACAGGTGAGCCTGTGTCTCATGTTCTGCGCTCCCCACGACTGTAATTGAATACTTCATCATCCTGAGTGGTGCTGCCTAGGCGCTCTAAAGCTGGTCCCTCAGACTGCATTATTTGCATCTAAATTTCAGAGAGAGCACACCTTATGAGAGGCTTTTATGAGCTTGTTAATGTGTGCTCATTTTGAAAGTCACTGTCCTCCTTTAAGGTGCTTAATTTTTATCTGCACACCTGCTAGAGCTACCTCCTGCCCTTCTGGATCACTGGTTACTGTGTGCCATCGCTATCTTGAATTACAATTAGTCAAGTCCTGCCAGGGTGAGGAGGGCCAATGGGACAGCAGGTTTGGGAACATTTGTAAGCAGCAGATGAAGTTTGCACTCTGCTGAGCTCCAGGCGAGCGGTCTGGCTAATTCGCTTAGCAGTAATGGGAGAGGATGAGGGAGACGGTGGGGAGCTTATGGAGGAGCAGTGTGACTCGCTTGGATGTAAGGAGTGTTCCCTAACCCATGATTAATGCCTTAAGCCTCACAGTCACTCAGCTCAGGCCGTAAGTTCTCATTGATTTTTTATTGCAGAGCTCCTAGCAAAAGGGAAAGAACAGAGCAGGCTACTTTTAGTGAAGATAAGAAGTTGCCAGCTTAGTGCAAATGTGTTCTGACCTAAGGACCAAATGAAATTCTTATTTTTAATATACTTATTTTTCCTTCTGTTAACAAAGGGAGTGGGATATATAAAGAATTTGTAAATACTGGGATTTGGCAGTATTCATCAGCCAAGTAGCTTTTTTCAGCAACTTCCAACACTTATTCTAACAGGCAGGGGTTGATGTTTCCACAGAAAAGCGTAAATGTTTATTGCCATTGCACCAGAGAATTGAGTATCCACATTTAAAGCAACAATAGGTAGTATTTTTACCTTAGAATTACAGCTTTAAAATCACAGTGGTGTTTCGCTGAGCTGTAATAGGGAGAATAGAGCCTCTGTCATTGCTGCTTAGTGCACAGCACTGCAGAAACTGCACTGTGTACCTTTTAGGGGCAGGTAGGTAACCCCCCTCAACTCTCCCCCTTGACTTCAGGACAGTATATTCACATGGCAGTGAACACAAACTGTTTCTGCATTTCCCCCGACTCAGATCCTCCAGTCCCAAGCCTGCTTCTTTAACCTTTAGGCCACAGATGTTCCCAAAGCCCACATTCTCTTAGTCTCTCAGAGGCAAACACAGTTCATACACTCACACTGATGCCCTGTCTCTATATGCGTATTCAGGGTGTGGGTCATTGTCATGTTTAAGGACAGTTCTTCAAGTTCTAGCTTGAGGTTATCCCTCACCGGACATTCACACCTTTTGGGTTTTGGAGTTTCAAGCAAAAGTAGTTAGTTTCAGTAGCTTTGGGTGACGTGACCATGACATGCTGTTATCAGAGATAATAATAATCAGGGTTTTTTTCTTTTTAATGTTATTTAATCAAATTGACTCTCTCTGTCGCAGTGCTGAACTTGGAGGAGTGTTTCATCGTCACTGTCTGACCTGTGACCTCTTTGAGCGCTGTAGCTTCTACAGAGCGCACTTCAGTCCCAACCAGACCCACTTCACACTCTACTGTTTAGGTAGGGAATCACAATCACATTCATACGGATAAAATAAAGGCGTATGATAACATTACTCAATATTTATGCTGACAATCAACAAATAGTTGCTCAGACAACAGGCTGCCTGTTTGGTACATGTCACATCTGTACTAAGAAATAATAATAATAATAATAATAATAAAATCAATATAATCTTTATATAGAAACTGTTACTGCAGCAAAGAGGGAACACGCTCTCATTATAGCCTTCATTTCAGAAGAAGTGTGATAAAGCAGGTTTTCACCAGCTGTATACACAGTACTGTACAGTCTTAGGACCCTCAGATAATGATATATATTTAAACTAATGCCTTCTCAGAGGCGTGGAGCTTGTGTAAAGTTATATATAATCACAGTAAACACAAAAAAACACATAAGAGACATAAGATAATGTTTCTCTATAAAGCAGTGGGTGAGAGTGAGTTTGAAGAACAGTGTTTTGTTCAGATTCTCTTTGATTTACATGAATTTGTTAAATCCACACATTATTTAAAATCATTATTGATTCACCACTAAAACTAGGCACTGGATGATCACCTCAAATAATACACACTCCACCAGGAGAGACTTGGACAAAGTTAAACACATTCACACACAGAGGATCATGTGATCGTGTTTATTCTAATGTTGGGTGTTGTGGTTTTTGATGCACTACTCAAATAAATCACTTTTTAAATCTCATAATCTCTGGGGCCTAAAACTTTTGCACAGTACTGTCTGTATACAGTAAAATACAGGATCAATTTTACAGTGTATATCTTTTTTTTCCCACAGTAATGTATTGTAAATTATATTTGTGTTGTACTCCAATATAACATTTACAATTGATAAAAAAAGCATTTTTTAGTAAATTTCACAGATTTTTTTACAATTTATTTATATAGAATTATCTGTATTTCAAGTGATGGCACCAAAGCAAAATAATATAAAAAAGAAGTATTATATTAATTTTCAGTATGATGATATATATATATTGCCTTATTTTTCACCCCTAAGACACAACCAAACCAAACCTTACTCACTTTGTTCTTATGTCTCTTAACATTTCTTTACATTGTTATTTGTTACTGCAGGCCCAGGGGTTCCAAAGGTGACCGTCCACAGCACAAGTGACCCATCCCGTACGTGAGGTTTGATTTCTTGCTGCTGCAATATAGGCAATTTACATAGATTTTCACTGAAACCGTGTTTAAGAGAAAACATACTGGATCTACAATAACAGACTGTAGTCCATCTCTTGCTTTGCATACTTTTTAGCCCCCTTTCACCCTGTTCTTCAGTAGTCCTGACCCTCAACAGACCACCATAGAGCAAGTATGATGTGGTGGTGGATTATTATCAGGTCTGCAGTGACACTGACATATTGGTGGTGTGTTTGTGTGTGTTGAGCGTGGATCAGACACAGCAGTACTGTTTTAAACATCAGTGTCCTTGCTAGAGAGACTATAGATTATAGATGGACTACGCTCTGTAACAACAAGGTCACAGTGGAGCACAGTGTAGATACATAGATGTCACTTTAATGTTAGGGCTGATAAGTTTATATTAGATTTTAATTAAGCTTCTGGTGGCGTTTTTGAGCACAACCAAACTAGCTAAACTGCACAAAAGTGATGTAAGACCAAGTGATGGAACCAAAAGCTGATGTAAGATACTTGCAAGAGAAATTAGGTAATTGCTTACAGAATGGCTCATTTGATATCATATAATTAGCCTTCAGTGAAATGTTGTAGGGATTATTAATAAAGCTTGCACTCACATGCCCCCTGCTGAGATGTAGTTTAAGAATTATTTATCTAAGGAAAGCAGAGTTTTATGTTGTTTATCTAGGCACACAATGACAATTCAACATGCTTTACAAAAGAAATATATTACTATTCATTCATTCGTTGTCTGTAACCCTTATCCAGTTCAGGGTGGCGGTGGGTCCGGAGCCTACCTGGAATCACTGGGTGCAAGGCAGGAACACACCCTGGAGGGGGCACCAGTCCTTCACAGGGTGACACACGTTCACAATTAGTCTCACACTCACATCTATGGAGACTTCTGAGTTGCCAATCCACCTACCAACGTGTGTTTTTGGAGTGTGGGAGGAAACCGGAGCACCCGGAGGAAACCCACGCAGACACAGGGAGAACACCACACACCTCACAGACAGTCGCCCGGAGGAAACCCACAAAGACTCAGGGAGAACACCACACTCCTCAAAGACAGTCACCCGGAGGAAACCCACACAGACACGGAGAACACCACACTCCTCACAGACAGTCACCCAGAGGAAACCCACGCTGACACAGGGAGAACACACCACACTCCTCACAGTCACCCGGAGGAAACCCACGCAGACACAGGGAGAACACACCACACTCCTCACAGACAGTCACCCGGAGGAAACCCACACAGACACAGAGAGAACACACCACAGTCCTCACAGACAGTCACCCGGAGGAAACCCACACAGACACAGGGAGAACACACCACACTCCTCACAGACAGTCACCCGGAGGAAACCCACACAGACACAGAGAGAACACACCACAGTCCTCACAGACAGTCACCCGGAGGAAACCCACACAGACACAGAGAGAACACACCACAGTCCTCACAGACAGTCACCCGGAGGAAACCCACACAGACACAGAGAGAACACACCACACTCCTCACAGACAGTTACCCGGAGGAACCCCACGCAGACACAGTACAATATAAAACAGAAAAAAAGAAGAAGATCCTTGTGGTAGACAGTTAATTAGAAAATAAATTAGCGATATAAAAACATATGTAGCTATATGAATATATATATATATGAAGCATTTAATGTTTTTAAAAATGTAACAATACCCTTGCTCCTTACATTTACATTTGACAAGCTACAAAGTGAAAGATATTTTACTATTTGAGTAAAAATGTCATACACAACATAGTTCTGATCTTTAAAGTATTATTTTTCTTTAGTTCTAGTTTAGTCTTTTTTTTTCGAGCTGAATGCCTCTTAAACATCTAATAAGTTGCTGGAGTGTGTGTGTTATATCCTCAGGGTACACAGTGGTTGAAGACAACAGTCTTCTTACGGCATCTCTCGGCTTTAAGCGTCTTCCAGAGTCTCTATTCAGGACACTCTCCTCTGACAGCTATGGTAAAGTTGTAAACTAATTTATTTTTTTGCAAACCTTCGGCCAGTGTCAGGAATGTCAGGATCAATCTGATTGTTTGGGTTTTACTAATTGGATCTTTGCAGCAGCCAGACTGCTCCATTTGTTTGCCATCAGGGAGTTAAGTGTGTGTGTGTGTGTGTGTGTGTGTGTGTGTGCTCTACTGTGTTTTGCTGCATATACACTTGTGCATATATCTCCACTATCTCCACACACATTATGTGATTGTGCCATAAACATTAAGCAGATTTGTGTGGGTGAGAGAGAGAGATGTAGAGAAAACCCCACCACACTCAGGGGACTCTATTTGCCAGTGGTTTGAATATTGATGAGCTTGCGTACAGACACTTCTGCAGTATTTTCCAAGTGGAGCAGTGCTGTGCTGTGTTTTAACTCCCTCTCTACATAATTCTAGACCTGCATCTGAAGCTCTCGCTGCCTTTGGGGTATGAGGGAAACCTACACCCCCTCCTCATCATGGTGTAAGCCCATGCTGTGTCTTTTAAAAGATAAATCTCTGTTATTACAACTGTCCTTACACTGCACTTCATTATCTCCAGTGATTAATTGACGTACAGTAATTGATTCTCTATTGGCTTTAATGAGTAAGACTATTTAGAGCTAATCCAGAGATTTTGACCTCTTTTTAAAAAATGTTAATTAATGTGTTCTCAGTCAAGAAAACATATTACTTGATGTTTTAAAGGAACACTAGGCAGTGTTTTCATCATAAAATTGCAGCTTCAAAATCATTGTGATGCTTCACTGACCTGTAACAGCGAGAATAGAGCCTTTTTTGATGCTGCTCCAAGCTCAGCACAGCAGAAATTGCACTATGTAACTTTTGGAAGAGGGTAGGAAATGATGCCTCCTTCCCTCTTCTCATTGATTTCTGTACAGTGCTGTAAAAATTATTTACACTACAGTGAGCCCCAGGAGGTCACTGAAAAAGAAAAAAAGAAAAAAAAAACTCAAGATGTACCTAGTGTTCCTTTAAATTATTGTGTTTTTTGGGTAAATATCTGCACCTCTATCCACAAACTTTGCGACAGGATCCTACCTTCCTTTGCCTTTCCTTTACTTAAAAAATAGGTTTTCAGTTCTACTGGGCCTACATTGTGTATCTCTCTCTCTCTCTCTCTCTCTCTCTCTCTCTCTCTCTCTCTCTCTCTCTCTCATAGTGATGGCAGTCCAGGCAGTCAGACGGTGACAGAGGAGTTTGCTCTGGGCTGGCCTCAGGTTCTGTCCAGTTTGCACGGAGTAGCTCTTGCCTGGGTGGACGGCAGGAGTAGAGCCTCCCGAGGCCAGAGAACCAGCGCAGTGGACCCCCGCAAGCTTGGGTCGCTCCGTATCAAAGACCAGCTGGGAGTAGTGGAGTGAGTCAGCTCAAATATGTGCGACTGTGTACAATCTTAAATTTCTCAGTTATTTGGCCTGACTCACGTGAAGGATTATCATGCAGCACCTCAGTCATTTACATCTGCAGTTGTTCAGATTTAGCTGCGGTATTTAAGATGGTTCTGGTGAAGGTTTAAAGAAGTGGGATTGTTGGATCATGAAGACGGACGTGCACATATGATCAGTGTTGGGGAGTTATGGAATACTATTCAAATTGTGTAGCGGTTTATATTTTAGCCCTTGGACCCACCTTAAATAGTGCTCTAAATACATGTAGTGACAGTTGTGTGTCTAAACTTTTGCACTACTGTCAGTTACGGAAAGGGGGAATATTGTCCTTTCTCTGTCTTTTTTTTTACCAAGCAATTCATTGAATATCTTTTATCTTTTTATACATCCAGGAAATCTCAGATTACATTTTAGGGAGTGTATTTTGTATTCAGCAGTGGAATATATTTTTAAATTAACCCTCTCAACACTGCACATGTTGTCTTTGTGCCGCTATGAGTCGCCATTTAAAGCCTGAAATAGTCAATAGTCATAGTCAATCACATTACGGGCGGCACGGTGGCTTAGTGGTGAGCACGTTCGCCTCTCAGCACTGGGATCTTGGGTTCAGACCCCATCTGGGTGGAGTTTCCATGTTCTATCTGTGTCTGCGTGGGTTTCCTCCGGGGGTTCTGGTTTCCTCCCACAGTCCAAAAACATGGAGGGTAGGTGAATTGTCTTCTCTTATAACTGTCCTGGTGTGTGAGTGAATGAGTGTGTATGTGAATGTCTGTATGTGTGAGTGAATGGCGCTGTGTCCTGGGTGAAATCCTAGTGCCCGATGCAGTCCTCCAGGTGGACGGTTGTTCCTGGTCGAGAGTACGCTGTGCGTGTTTGGCTGCCGCTTCTCAACAGTGTGTGTGTGTGTGTCTGGGGATTGAGTGTTCTGAGCAGTGTAAAGCGTCTTTGGGTGTCTAGAAAGGCGCTATATAAGTGTAACGATAGATAGATCACAAACATAGCTCAAATGTCAGATCCGTTTCCATGGGCAGAGTATGAGAGGATTAGAGAGATACAGCCAACTGTCTTGTAACATACAGCAATTTCTAGATGAAAAAAATACAGATGACAGAAATGACTGCTGTATAAAAATGCTGTTATTGAACAGTGTAAATAGTTAAGTGAGGAATGACGACTGGGTGGAGCAGTGGTTTCCAAAGGAGTTGCGGTTTTATATGAATTTCTGCATAATTTCAGTTAAACATTTTCACCAGAGAGGTCTCACAGCACGTTCTACAGCGATTAAACATGTTATTTAGTCCTTCCCTATCATAGTGTCCGAACGTCTGCCTTAGTGGTGGTTTTTACTATTTGGTGCATTATTAAATCCATCTGTTCATATACTTTCAGGTGGCTGACTCAGTTGCCGTACATTGATGGTCGAAGGATTGCTCTTTACGGGAAGGTATTTGTTTTTCCGTTTGGATTTCTGTGTGTTTCACCCATAAAGATGATGCAGATTAATATACGCTGCTGAGAATAGGTCTGGTGTAATTCTAAATGCATGTCTGATAAATGCTTTCAGTGTAATACCATCTACACTGTGCCTGATATTGTTGTCTTTAAAGGGATTTGGAGGCTATTTAGTCTTGAAGATTCTGACAGCTACTGAGCAGATGTTCAGATGCTCATCCATCATGGCCCCAATCACAGACTTCAGACTTTACAGTAAGTTACGCCACACTTCTTTTCTAAAGTGAGTTTTTTTTTTTTTACTTTGTTACATGTGTATATCTAAAATTGATTTGCGGAAGGGACTACACTTAGAGCTTTGAAAACAAGCAATTGTGTGTTCCCTCTTTAAAGAGCCTGTCAAATGTCTGCAACTGCATCTTACAACTGGAAAGTTGTAAGAATCTAAACATGATTACGTAAAATCAAGAATATTTTAATAATAACTGAACAAAAATAAGTTTTGTTGTATACTATATGTGTCCAAATCCATTTTAAATCCATTTTATGAGCCTGTGAGCTCATCCATATTCATCAGAGCAGTGTCACAATACATTGTGTGTAAATCTGAGGTGTTTGTAGATGCAGAAAACAAAATATAAATTACAAAAAAATATGAGTGAGCTGTGGATTATTATCGAAACTTACAGATCATCCATTTTGTAGGTGCTGCGTTCTCTGAGAGATATCTGGGACTCCCTGGAAAGGAAGAACACGCCTACATGGTCAGAACCAAACCCAATTACTTTTCTCACACGTGTCATGTTTAGGATTCATGAACATTAAGAATATGCTTCGCAATGGTGCAGATGTAAATAATTGTGAATGGACCGGAAGATACTTTCTAGCAAAGGGAGACACAGACACAGAGAGAACACACCACACTCCTCACAGACAGTCACCCGGAGGAAACCCACACAGACACAGAGAGAACACACCACACTCCTCACAGACAGTCACCCGGAGGAAACCCACGCAGACACAGAGAGAACACACCACACTCCTCACAGACAGTCACCCGGAGGAAACCCACACAGACACAGAGAGAACACACCACACTCCTCACAGACAGTCACCCGGAGGAAACCCACACAGACACAGAGAGAACACACCACACTCCTCACAGACAGTCACCCGGAGGAAACCCACACAGACACAGAGAGAACACACCACACTCCTCACAGACAGTCACCCGGAGGAAACCCACGCAGACACAGAGAGAACACACCACACTCCTCACAGACAGTCACCCGGAGGAAACCCACACAGACACAGGGAGAACACACCACACTCCTCACAGACAGTCACCCGGAGGAAACCCACGCAGACACAGGAAGAACACACCACACTCCTCACAGACAGTCACCCGGAGGAAACCCACACAGACACAGGGAGAACACACCACACTCCTCACAGACAGTCACCCAGAGGAAACCCACACAGACACAGAGAGAACACACCACACTCCTCACAGACAGTCACCCGGAGGAAACCCACGCAGACACAGGGAGAACACACCACACTCCTCACAGACAGTCACCAGGAGGGGGAATCAAACCCACAACCTCCAGGACCCTGCAGCTGTGTGACTGCAACACTAACCTTCTGTACCACCGTGCCGCCCTTACATTCCACTATTTCTTACACATTTAGGACTGTGCACACAGGAGGCAGATGTTGAGGATGCAGAGCTTGATTTATTTATTTTTTTTCACCACAGAATTTGTAAGCTCTTTATTCAGAAAAACGAATGAAACGTTTATAGCTCTCACTCTCTGCTCTCCAGTGGCCTACTAACATGAACAGAGAAATATTAGAAGGCCGTCATTAATCAGTCTGTTTCAATGGGACTGGCTCTCCGCCTCGAAACGGATCAATACCAGACCTCACTAATGCTTATGTGGCTGAACGCAATCAAATCCCATCACTGAAATGTTCCAGCATCCAGTGTTTGTCCTTCTCAGATGATTAGAGACTATAACAAAGAAACAAAAACCACTATGTCATTACCCTTCGTTTCAGAAGAATGTTGGATAATCAAGTGTCCACAAATGGCCTATTCTACTGATAAATGCTTTCAGTGTAATACCATTTACACTGTGCCTTAATATTGTTGTCTTTAAAGGGATTTGGAGGCTAGGGTTAGGGTTGGAGGGCGACACGGTGGTGCAGCAGGTTAGTGTCGCAGTCACACAGCTCCAGGGACCTGGAGGTTGTGGGTTCGAGCCCCACTCTGAGTGACTGTCTATGAGGAGTGTGGTGTGTTCTCCCTGTGTCTGTGTGGGTTTCCTCCGGGTGACTGTTTGTGAGGAGTGTGGTGTGTTCTCCCTGTGTCTGCGTGGGTTTCCTCCAGGTGACTGTCTGTGAGGAGTGTGGTGTGTTCTCCCCGTGTCCACGTGGGTTATATCTGGGTGACTGTTTGTGAGGAGTGTGGTGTGTTCTCCCTGTGTCTGCGTGGGTTTCCTCCGGGTGACTGTCTGTGAGGAGTGTGGTGTGTTCTCCCTGTGTCTGCGTGGGTTTCCTCCGGGTGACTGTCTGTGAGGAGTGTGGTGTGTTCTCCCTTTGTCTGTGTGGGTTTCCTCTGGGTGCTCTGGTTTCCTCCCACGCTCCAAAAACACAGGTTGGTAGGTGGATTGGTGACTCAAAAGTGTCCGTAGGTGTGAGTGTGAGTGAATGTGTGTGTGTTGCCCTGTGAAGGACTGGTGCCTTGCGCCCAATGATTCCAGGTAGGCTCTGAACCCACCGCGACCCTGAATTGGATAAGCGCTTACAGATAATGGATGGATGGGTTAGGGTTGGATACAAACCACTTCACTGAACTCGCTAAACCTCATGTTTCTCTTGGGTTTTTACAGACTGCTTCTTTACTGGAAGACGTACAGAAGTTAAAGGATGAAAACTTTCTCCTGTTGCATGGCACTGCAGATGGTAGGGTTTGTAAGGAACGTAAACTTCACGTCACATCAGTGTCAAAAGTAGACTGTGCAAAAACACCAGGTGGAAAATATCAACTTGCAAGTTTTAACATTTTGCGTGTGTAAATAACCCTCTTGTCTGTATTTACATTCTCGTTCTCGAATGGTTTTTACCCTCTTGATTTTAAAGTGTCCCTGAAGCTCCCAGGGCGCTCTCTCTCTCTCTCTCTCTCTCTCTCTCTCTCTCTGTCGTCAAGAGGATTTTCCGTGCTCATGTGTGAAATGGGTGGGTTTTTTATCAGTTTGGGGCGGGGTCTGGGCCGTTTCAACCTATTGGCTGATGTTCTCTGTCTTCCTGCCTAAAATCAACAGGGTACAAACCATTCAAGAATGAAATAAAGACAGTTAGAGAGTGAAATTATGATCAGTGTGGGTGCATTTCTTGGCTCTGTGCTCGCGAGGTTCACATTTACACAATACGAAACACTGCAGCTCTATGCTGCCAGTTGATCAATAATATATATATATATGTGTGTGTGTGTGTGTGTATGTGTGTGCAGCTCGTGTGCATTTCCAACACAGTGCAGAACTGCTGAGTCGACTGGTGAAGGTGGAGGCCAACTACACCCTGCAGCTCTACCCAGATGAGGGCCACACTTTGAGGGAAGAACGCAGCATCCAACACCTTCACCGCTCTCTCCTTCACTACCTCCAGAACTGCCTCAAACACGACCCCATGCTGGTCGCAGAGGAGGAGGAAGAGGAGGAGGAAGAAGACTGAACTTGTCTGTTATTCTGTCCTCCTCCTGCTCTCCAGAGATTCAAAGGACTAATATCTCTCTTTTCATCAGGACCCAGGATCCCGCTGACGTTGCTGTATTTTGCCAAAGGGAAGAGGAACTCTATGGCAGTGAGTCAGAATCCACCAGCCATTTACAGCAACTGAAGCTGCGCAGAGAATTCCTGCATCGTACCGTCATTTGTATGTTTTTTTTTTTTTTTTTTTAAATCATTCATTCCTAGAGTTTGGTGGAGGCCCATTGCATCGTAATACGTGCAAAAGAAGCCAATTCAATGTTCTGTATGAGTATTCATAGTGGTCCAGACAGACTCACCTCTACAATGGACAGTGTGTCTGGCATTCAGCCTCAGCTCAAGTCCTACAGTGACCCCCTATGGCAAATTAATGCCACTACAATGGACAATGACTCGAGGATCACTGGCATTAAGTCTCAGATACTCCACAGCGTTTTCTGTGTGAAATGTATTGGGACAGAAAGCTACAGCACACTGTCTGACCCTAGCACTTGCTATGCATGACAAGAGGACTGCATCGTGAAGTATAGTCTGATTTTAGCATAACCCTGAGCCAACAGCTGTTCCTCTTTGTACATGAATCAGCATAAATCACCTTAACCTTATTAGAACCTGAATAATGTACGACAGACAAATGAAGCATTGCAATGTGTGCGAATAACCCTGTATGAAAGAACCAGCGGCAACCTGTGCATCATCCTGCATGTTACGCAATGCTTTATAGATGCCTAGTTGTTTACACCTCTCAGTATGTTCCTGCTCATGCATTAATACGTCATTATACAGTGTCCATATTTTGTATTAATAGCTCTTCACTTAATGTTGTCATGCACTCGGTGGTGTTCCTGAACGAAATGTGCCAAATACCATGTGACCAAGCTTTTTTAGGTTCAACTTGAGTTATCAAACTATTATTATTATTTTCTCAATTTGTGTCCATTTACGCCCAGATGCTTTGGCGCAGTCCCTCAGTGCTGAGGCATCGTACATCAAACAGAACAATAACCATGTACTGGAGAAGGAGAAGAAATATATAGCAATAATCCTACAGTATACACAGAATGTACAAAATGTTACGGACACATTACATTACAAAACTATTGGGGCATATGTGAAATGCTCGTTATAACAGTTATAGAACATTCTGGTTCATCTGTGTACTAAAGGAACACTAGGTAATATTTTTACCTGAAATTACAGCTTCAAAATCATTGAGGTTCCTCACGGACCTGTATTAGGAACATTACAGAGCCTCTGTCTTTGCTACTCTGGGCTCATCACTGTGGAAACTGCACTATGTAACATCTAGAGGAGGGTAGATTACCATTCCAACTCTCACCCACTGTGTCTTGTTTACAGTACAGTGCTGTAAAGTGAAATACGCTCTTCAGCTGTAGGGGGCGCCCAGGAGCAAAAATACCAACTCTAACCTAGTGTTCCTGTAAAATGAAATGAAACCAATCCAAAAATACAATGCTAACTGGAGCATGTTCACCATTGGGCAGTGTTTGTTTTAATTTTACCAACTTTTTCTAATCTTCTGGAGGCTACAAGCTGATCCAGGTTTGAAAGTGGAATATTTGAATTGGAATTCTTCTGCTGTACAATTGTTGGCAGCAGGAAGACCAAGCTAGAACCAGCACACACTCACAACGCAACCAAGCTGTTTTAACAGTTAGTAAACATAAATGAACACACTCTACACAAAGACATACACTTTATTGTGGCTCACGGCTCTGTGTGATGGCCAAAGATGGGATGCTAAGGGACCTAGCCCAGTACCTGAAAAGCAGGACTAGGCTATTCTTTCTCTTCCTGGCATCTACAACAAACAGGTTTGTCCATTAGACTGCCAAATAGTGTTTACACCACACAGAATTCAGTGGCATTGTGCCCTACACCGCTCCTGTCAACACATGGCAATGCATGTTGTGTTCTAAGGCACAACTTAAAGGAACACTAAATAAGATTTTGATTTTGAAGCTGTAATTTTAAGGTGAATATATCACGTAGTGTTCCTTTACAAAACAATAAATAAAATGAGGGTGAATTTAATAGATCAGATAGTATCTATGCTCAAAAATGCTCAAATGAAATCGTTACACTCCCAGTGCATCTCTTCAGTCAAAATCTGCTCTCAGTGAACGCGTGCTCCCAAAATATCTGTAACACAACCGTCCTAGAGACTGTACGAAGACTAATAAATACACAATACTGTGATCATTCCTGGTGTTTTGTATATTTAGCATAGAGCTTCACACTGTTTCAGCCATGTCTTTTTTTTGTTTGATAATTGTACAGTACTTTCTTACAGTGATTGTGTCTATTACTGACATGTATTTGAAAATTCTTTTTGAATGTAAATTTGTGCTAAGATTGTGATGCACTGAAGAACAATGAGATGTTTCAGAATGCTCTGTCACATATATATCACTGACACAGGAAAATCCCATGTGAAACAATAATGAAACCATTGATGCCAATTGTACGTTGCATGATGTCTGCTTGGAATGAGTGTCCTTCAGCCTTGATGTGTGTTTTTAAGGACTCTTTTCCAATAAAGTCTTAAATATTTGTGTATGTTGTTCTTTTCTCTGGTCTTGATAAACGTACCGTACACGACAAATGATTAGGGATATCTAAATAGTCTAAAAGCACTTCATCACGTCATGACCTGCCGGCCCTGGGGATCAAACCAGCAACCGTGTGTTTACAAACCCAGCTCCCTAACCACAAGGCCGTGGCTGCCCACTTTAATTAGTCTGATTTATTCAGACATCGTATGTTTCACGCTGTAACCTCCGTCTGTGAAAGTACCACTCTGGACCTTGTTTGCCTGTAGTTACTCCAGAGATCACGTGTGAAAGTGGCTATAGTCACCATGTTATAACAGACACAGATGCTAGGAGAGCACACACACCTCACAGATATTGACCTCAGGTGAGGATCAAACAATGGACACGGTGTTTAAAATCACAAGTATCCACTGGTATCAGCATCACGCCCAAATCTTTTCTGCTTGGTGGTGGTCCTGACCATTGTAGAACAGTGTGAAAGGGGGCCTACAGAGTGAAAGATGAACCACAGTCTGCAATTGTCTAACTACAATGTGCTTGTGTATGGTCAGTACAACAGGGAAGAATGGACAGTGATTGTAGAAGCAAGGGGGTGGCCATGTTATAGTGTGACCAGACGTCCTCTTTTACCCGGACATATCCTCTTTTAAAGACTTAAAAAAATGTCCGGGTGGAATTTCACAAACGTCCGGCATTTTGTTTTTCTAGAGCTCACATAGAACTTCGAGAAGTTTCGTTCACAAACTAGTCCCGCCCTCCCCTACTCCGATTGGCTCGCTTGAGTGAGAAGGGGGCGTGGTGAAGTAGCCTAAAGTCTTCTGATTGGACGGTCTGACTGTAGAGCTACCGTTATTGGTCGATAACCTTCTCTGTAAACATTTAATTGGTCAGTCTGCACGTCAGTAGTCCTTGTTTACCTCAGGCAAAGCTCATGTACCTACCCTCATCTCGAGCAGCTATGCCGAAACGTAAATGTAAGTTCTCGGATGAATTAAAAAAGAAATTCCCATGTTTTGTGGAGCAAAAATAAAAACACACAAAGGTGTCCTGTTTTTCACCATCTCAGATCTGGTCACCCTACCATGTTATGATTGTTAAATAAAAAAATAATAATATACACACTTCCACCACTTAACGTCTTAGCGCTGAAATTGTTTGTTTGTTCTCTGGACTCTGGAGTCTGGCTTTAAAATTCTGTCATGATAATTTAGTATCGGCGTGTGGTATCGCAATGACAAAAGACGAGCGTTATTCACCAAGCCGTGGCTTTCTTTTTCATCAGGCACTACCTACAACCACTATTACCCGTCTGCCGTTCCACTCTCTGGCGTTTACCCAATCTCGTAAAAACGCGAAAGACTCAACAGCCAATCAGATCCCGCCTTACAGCCTCTGACCAACAGCGGCGCAGCGCGCTGTCTCCTTTTCACAAGGCCCCGTCCGCTCTACACTGCGGCTACATTTGGGCCCGAGTCCCTTCTTCAACCTTCACTGCGGCCACGGTTTCAGAGGGGCACCTTCAGCAGCTCCGCGGCGGATCCACCTCCACCGAGCTCCTGTATTAACACCCACACACAGACACCATGTCCTTCCTCACTCTCAGCAGGCTGGCCCCGAGGCTGCTCGGCTCCAAGGTAAGATACTTCGCCCAGGGCCGGTGCTCGCAGTAAAGGAGAGTCCGCGCTAACGTTAGCTCTCACCGGTTTATCCGTGAGCACCAGCTGCTAGCGCTGAGCTAGAGTCACTCTAGGGTTAATTTGCTCATAGAGTTGCTTTGTATCTAACACATTATACCAGCTCCTTGGTTACGGCCGTATACGGGCCTCAGTGTTGGTTCCAGAGCCGCCTTCCCCGTCCCCGTCAGCCGAGGAGCGGTTAACGGAGAAGGGTGACTTCGTCTTTTGAGCGCTCCGTGTTAGCTGCTTAGCTTCCAGCCGGCAACGTTATAGCACTATTGTGGGAGGCGAAGCTGCCAGGGCTTTTCTCTCTGGTCCTCCGCTTTGGCTTTAAATAAGAAGCAGGCTTTTAACCTTCAGCTGGGGCGTAGCAGACTAGCCTCTAACTCTGTTAACCGTTAATGTTTGTGTTGTAGTGAGACGTTAACTTCACTCTCCCGCTCTCGAGTTAGCCGACGTTAACGTTACTCGGCCTTCGCCGCTCTCACGTCCTGTAATGTTAACTCTAGTTCTCTCAGGGAGTGAGGGGTGGGGGTGGGTCACACGTAAACCCCACATTTATCCTTTTGGGGTGCAATTCTTTGAGTATTTACGCCTGTAACGTTAGTAGTAAGTTCTTATGAAGGCCACTGATATGACCTTCAGAACACTTTATTTCCCTATTGCTTCTTTGAGGTGTTTTATCTCCTGTCCAGTTCAACTACACCTCGTCCCCCTCAGAGCCGTAATACAGCTGTTATTCAGTGCACAACTCTTACCTCCTGCTCTGTAATTTAAGTCAGTGTTATGTTGTGCCAGAACAGTCATACTTCCCTGGCACAGTGAGTATAACATATGGATCCAGTGATTGTATTCTTTCTTCTTCTCCTCCTTTCACTGAAATAAACGTGCATGCCATTTGCTGAACGTTTAGTGGACGTTACATTCGATCTGGAGCTAAGCTGTCACTAGGGAAAGCAAATCCACAGAGAAATGTCTGTTTAAGATATTTAGAAAAACTTTCCCCTCAAACTGACTGTTTAAAACGTTATTGAACTCTTAAAGGATTACTCCTACACAGTTTAGAGGAAGTCTACGTGAAAATGGTGGAGTAATCCCTTTTTTGTCGCAGCAGTGAAAGGGCATTTCTGATCTGAGCTGCCAAACAACAACAGCCGAGCGCTCGTGCTTCTCGTCTGCCTTAGTGTAGTTAAACAGACCGCTGATTTACTGTCAGGATGACGGCATCTTAAGTGACTGTGTCCTTATCTTGTGTAAAGTTTCTGAACTTTGTACATTGTGAAAGCTGACTGAGAGTGCGGGGTCTGAATATTAAGAACTACTACACCAGTTATACAAAGAGCGGTCCGTCCCTTAAAGGATTACGCGACAAAGCGTATCATCTCCATTTTTGTCAATTTGTCCGCATCGTTGGAACACGGCGACTAATGAATGGACTAATAGGATTGCTCCAAAATTACTTGGAATACAATCTTTCATTGACTTCTAATGAAAGTTAAGAAGGATTTCCCCTTCTCCTGTTAAGCTACTATTTTGGGGATGCATGTTTTTCTTTGGATGACTTTGATATCTTTCACAGTGCTGTACAACTGGTTTGGGAAAGACCTTTTTTAAATATTTGAAATTGGTATATTTTCTGTACCTTGTGTGTTATTACAATTGAATTTAAATGTTGGTGCAGTGGAGGAACTTGTGTTTAACTTTTAATTAACTTGTAATTAAATGCCGACCGTGGCCACATTGGCCTTCAGAACCTGTCTGGGTGGAACTAGTACAGAGAAAAGAGTTGTTTTTGACTTTGAAGAGGCTGGTGGCGTGCAAATTTGTGTTGCTTACTTTTGTTTTGTGGAAAAAAATACCACTCTTCGAGATTCATGTCGCGTAGAACCATCCTCTTTTTCAGGTTAACCTGACCCTTGTCAAACTGTGTTTTGCACGTTTGCATTTTTATTAGAACCATACTCCTGCTGAATCCATAATAAACTTAACACAGCTGTGTATTTGCTTCTTAAATGTCCCCATTCTCTTCAAAACGAAGAATGGTTTCTCATAGTTATTTAAATCGTCCTGAGCCCTCAGTGAATCTGGTGTCCATCTTGAACGTCACCACACCTCACCTCGTAGCTCAGTGGCAGGACTGTAAGCTCTGTAGGAATGTCCTTCTGTTTGGGCCGTACCTCTGTCTTGCCATGAATAGAGCACGCTTTTTTAGCAGAAGTGAGTCAAAGGTCACTGAGAATGTAAGTGACAGCCCCTGACCGACCGTTGGCTCTTTAAGTATATAAGTCGGACATAGTTTTCATTCTGTTTGAGCCCCCTTTTTACCTAGAAGGGTTTTTCAAGGTCACTGTAGCTTGGAAAGTAATCCTGCTGTGATAAGACTAGGGTGATGTAATTATGTCTTGCCTCTGCTTGTAGATAAAGTATTATTAATAAAGGTTTGGGTGAAGAGCAGGGCTATTGACCCTAGAAGAGGTTGGGAGGTGATATCTCAACTCTGAATAGAAGTTGGCATGAGGTTATTGTCCAAATAATTTTTCAAATAAAAATGTTCATTATGTTTATTATTATAATCATAGGCTACTGTGCTTTTGCTTGGCCTAGCAATCTTGAAAGGTTTTAAACTTTGAGTAGAGGAGTGAACTGAAGCAGCCATGCCTCATGCCCATTACATAATCTCCTTCTGCTCCAGTGCAGTCTCAATATCTGCTGGGAGCAGCCTCCTCTTCATTAGAAAGTTGGGGTAATTTGAGTCTAGTGGAGTGATGGGCGAACGGCGATTTATGGCATGGAATGTTGCTTGGCGAAATTGACCTGAGAGAAAGACTCTCTCTGGTTTTGCTTCAGTTTTTTTTTGTTTTGTTTTTTTAGACGGACATGGGCTATTGTTTGCCTCAAAAGTGAAGCGTGTGCGTAGCAGCACCGCGGTACTCTTTATGTACAGGTTTGTTTGTGTTCAGCCTCCTGACTTGGGGCGGTATGGGTGCTGGGTATAGAGCTGCAGAGCCCTAACTTGTCACAGCTACCACAGAAGGAATACTGGCCTGTGTTCAGGAACGTAGTACCCTTCTGGCCTCAGTCCTTCCAGTTGTTGTGCAGTCTTTCCCTTGGGGGAGCCGGGCCATATCTGTATTGTTACTCTATCTGGATTTTGAGATTTTCTTGGGGGGTGATATTCCACAAAGCAAGATTTCTCATTTAACTAGATAAACCCTAGTTTGGGGAATGTCCCTTGGCTATTTTCCTATTGGACAGGCTTAACTCTGGGCTTAGTCTAACTGGCTGAAACAGAGAGATCCTGTTTTGTGGAATGCCCACCTGAAGTTCCTGACAAAATACATGACATGGACCCCAAAGAAAGAAAAAAATCAGTGTTTCTCCCTCATTCTCCTTTGCAGTTCTTAATGGTGGAGTTCAGAACAGATCCACGCCACTCCCTCTGGGGGAACATTTTAATACTATTTAAGCATTGATCTTTAAAATTGTATTCTTTGTAAACATATTTGATTAATGTGTGCCTACTGTACTGCTAAAGGTTTGTGTTTAAAATGCAGTGACTAACTATTGTTCTTTGTGGTTTCCCCTCTGTTTTGAATGCTGTTGTTGTTGTTATTGGTTGAAGTGGCAGATGAAAGTATCTTCTGCTCTTCTTACAGTTAATCAGGGGCATATTTGTTAGCTGAAGTGTCAGATATGGGTGGGGTGGGGATTGCAAAATGAATGTTGCACTCTTTTATAGCCATTAATCTGATGACTCATTTCTGGTAACGTGGTATTGAGTGTGACATTCATGCTTTTTACTCGTGTTAAGGTTTTTCTTACAGGCATTTATAAGTATTTTTGCTTCTTTATTTGTCTGTTTTCAGCTGCTCTACTTTTAATAAAGATTTGAGAATGTCTTTTAGGATCCCTATGGGGTGCTCTTTCATTAAGTGGCCTCATACCTACTTTATTTCATGTTTCATTTTGCAAAATTCATCTAGCCGTATGTTCCTAATCCGTATATTCTCTTCTCTTCCAGAATGCAGCATGTGTTGTTGTGGCTGCTAGAAATTCTAGTGCAGCAACAGTAAGTATCTACACACAGTTCTGTAGTAGCTAATTGATTTTTGCTGTCACCACCCTATCTTTTTAACTTCCTCTGATATAATTGTTTTTTCTTTTCATCATATTATCTCACTTCCAGTGAACCTTTGTCTCTCCTCTTGTCACATGACTTTAGAGCAGTTTGTGGCGGTGAAGGTTCATACCCTTATTGACGCTATCTTTAAAAAAAAAAAAAAAAATGCAGGAGCTTTAAAGTGGATTTCCTTGTTGCACTTTTCCTAGGTTCTCCACAGGTTTAGTTCCATGTTTATAATCTTTTTTAGACTGTGCCCTGATCACTTTTTACTTTTGACGTTTGCAGAATTTAAAAGACGTGCTGTCAGATCTCATCCCCAAAGAACAGAACAGGATCAAGAACTTCAAACAACAGTACGGCAAAAACAACATCGGCCAGGTCACTGTGGATATGGTGAGTCTTTGTTTCGTTCTTTCTTTATAAAAATGAGTTCACTTTACGCAGATGTTTTGAGCTTGAGTTTTCCAGCACTTTCTGTGGAAACAAACATCTTTTTCATTATTAATTTACTTTAACAATTTTTATAAAAGTGTCTAATTTTAAATTATAATATTTAAGCTGTATGTCATTCACACCCCAGGACAGTCGGACAGTTATGTTATTTCTATTTTAATTTTGCGAGGGTGATCATTAGACTCTGTGTCTTATTTTCTGGCCCTTGTTTGAACTTTGGGCTTTGGCTATAGTTTAGAGCCTAGGGCAGAATATGTGGCCTTTCCTGCTGTAGTTCTCTGATTGGCTACCTTGTCTTTTCAAGGACCTTATGGTCATGGTGTGATGTCACCTCATAGATGGCTTCTGCTGAGTCATGTGGGTTGCTATTTTTGTCCTTTAATGTTATTTATTTTTATTTTTTCCAGCTTGTTATCAGTGAAACCTACTTATAACTTACTCTCCCTCCATAACTGCTGCATTCCTATATAAATTCATTACACTTTGATATTGTTGTACTGAACTATGAGTACCACGATGTATTTAATTGTTTTGAAAGTATATTTAGAGCCACTGTGGTTTAATATCATCCTGTTTGTCTCACCTTGTCCACTATATTAATACGAATACGTTGGAACACTAATAATGGCAGAGGCCTATGTTGAGTACCTGTATAAAATATGAATGTTGTTCTGTATGTTTTTACTCAACAGGTTTATGGAGGAATGAGGGGTATGAAAGGCCTAGTTTATGAGACCTCTGTACTCGACCCTGATGAGGTAAGTGTCATGTTGTAAACTCATGAGACGTTTACGTAATCTTTATAAAACTAATCAGTGTAGGTCTTTAACCTGCGGAGATGTTACTAGCCTCACACAGGTACGTCACGACTCACTGAACCTGTGTATTTGTTTACCTGTGTCTTCCAGGGCATCCGTTTTCGCGGCTACAGCATTCCAGAGTGTCAACAGCTGTTGCCAAAGGCTGTGGGAGGCGAGGAGCCACTGCCCGAGGGGCTCTTTTGGCTTTTGATCACAGGGAAAGTTCCCACTGAAGAACAGGTAAAAAGGATAAAAATTAATGAATAACCCGTATACACACGTACAGGGCGTGCTCATGTGACGACTTTTTTATAGGAACCTCAAACACACGCATAGGTCCCCTGTATTGTAAATAAATTAGCCTCCACTTCCAACGCTCAAACTAGAATCAGTACAGTTCAAATTCACTTCAGGATATCCATTGAAAACGAATGAATCTCTCATACTAAACAGCTATTTTAAATCCTTTATTGCTGCCTGCTGTGATGAACTGATACATTTAATGCGCTGTAAGATTTAAGAAACACACCTGTGAATTTTGCTGCACGTGGTTATTAACTCAGACGCAAGTCTTACAAAAAGCAATGCTGCAAACTACACTTTTAGATGTTTATTCTGTACTTAAAAGAATAGAAAATAGACTTTGGTTGTTGTGTTTTTATGGTTGCACTATGGCAGGGTTGTGGATGTTTGAAGAAAGCTTTCCCCGTCCTAAAACTGGCTGGACAGCATGTTTGCTGCATGCACATCCTTAGTGGCTGGAGTGTATTTATTCCAGGGGCCTTATCTCTTCTGACCTTATGTGATTATGAGATTAGCTATGACTCTGCAGGTCTGGGCTGCATTACTGCATTGCTGTAGGGAGCAGAAATACTGCATGAATTATGCATGATTAAGGTTAACAGGGTTACTGTCAAACAAGGTTTTCCTCTGGATGGGATCCACTATGATTCATATTGTCATCTAAATCAATGACGGATGGATGGATGCATGGAGGCCTTTATTCTCTTGGACTGGTTGAAAGGAAAAGGAAAGTAGCCCACAACTGTATTGTCAGTTGAAACAATGAGACGGGGACAGCAAGAATGGGCAAAAGTTCTACCTACAAAAAACAATTTGTATCTTCAATTCCCAGATTAAAAAGTATAATTAAAAGTAAAGGTGATGTGCGCTGGTGGTAAACATGCCTCTCTCCGAGCTTTTTATTTTAATTAAGTGTGCTGTGGGCATCAATTCCTACATGTTTTTATTTAAGGAACTAAGTTAATTTGCCATTAAAAACACAATCTTTTCGATGCCCTTTTGTGTGCTGTGTAAAGGTAAGTGAATTAACAAACTACAGATTTTAATTGCGTTTTTAGTAAGTATCCCACCTTTTCTTGAAATGGCGATTGTATATTTCACTTCAAATGTAGGGCAACACTAAATCAGATGATGATTTTTTTCCTTCAGTGTAATAGTGTTTATTTGTTTAGCCCTAGTAGTTTGTGTTAATGCAGCTAACCATGCATCCCCGGTGTTGTCCCCTGCAGGTGAACTGGTTGTCTAAGGAATGGGCCAAGAGGGCGGCTCTCCCCTCTCATGTAGTCACCATGCTGGATAACTTCCCCACCAACCTACATCCCATGTCGCAATTTAGCGCCGCCATCACTGCCCTGAACAGCGAAAGCAGCTTTGCCCGGGCGTACTCTGAAGGAGTTCACAAGGGCAAGTACTGGGAGGTGAGACATTTTGAGTTGAATTTAATGAAAATTTAGTCTGTGACATGGAAACTATGAAGCCCATATTACAGCAGATGAGGTAAATGTGTTTTTGCCTCAACGCACACTTGATGTTCACTGTACACTCTCATCTCTCATCTAAATCATTATAGCTGTTTCACCTGGTGTGTGACACATCTCCCCATTGCTCAGTTACCACGTATATAAGAAAACTAGCAGCGGTGTTCCAAACTTATATTGTTGCTGTTAGCTGTCTTCATATGTCCTCTACATAAAGTTTAGTTAACTATTTAACAGACAGGGATTTTTCCTCACCTCCTCCAGGAAAAGTAACAATTGTGTTTAATGTGAAATAAGTATTAATTTTTGGAAAAACATAAATTGTGTTGTTTCTTCTTAAGGCTGAAGCTTTGGTAGTGGAAATGTAAGATTAACGTAGTTGGATTATAATTGTATCAGTAGTGTCCATCAGTTTTAAAACGTTTCTGTGTTAATATTGACATCTGTCTCCGATCTGATGTTAAATCTGGGCGATTTGAACTAACAGGCTTTGTTCTCCCTGAAATCTTTTCTGGTTTAGTTTGTGTATGAAGACTCCATGGACTTGATCGCCAAGCTTCCTTGCGTTGCTGCTAAAATCTACCGCAACCTCTACCGTGAGGGCAGCAGCATTGGCGCCATTGACTCCAACCTGGATTGGTCTCACAATTTTACCAACATGTTGGGCTACAACGACCCCCAGTTTGTTGAGCTCATGAGGCTCTACCTCACCATCCACAGGTAACAACTCTTTAAGGCATTTAACAAGCTTATAGCTGTTTTTAAACCATAATAAAATGAAAACTAATATTGAGTGTAGTGCTGTATATTGTGATCAGTACACATTGCCATGTGCTAAATGCTTCAGTGTGTCAGTCATTATATTATGCACCAGTCATTATATTATATTTAAATTCAATTTATTTAAAGTTTAACAAATTACTGTGAATAGTGTAGATGTTGTGTTCTGGCCGTACAAGCTGGTCTTTCCCTTTGGGAGGAGGAATGACTTGGACTAAGATGGAATTGTTTTAATGGAGAAATCTCATTGGCACAGATGAGTGCCAGCACACAGACTTGGCTTTTACTTCGGGAAGAAAAGCACCTTACAGCCCCCTCATACTAATGTCATGTGTGAATAGAGCCGGTAATGTACCGGAGTATGATGCCGTGCCTCACGGGTGCTGCCCCATGCCTAAAACACCAGACATTTACAACTCTGAGAGCACATCTGACACTGAAAATCTCCAAATGTACAATACATGTGTGAAAAGACAACTCTGGAAAACATCTAGACCTAATGCTCCATAATTCATATGTGAAAATGTCTTTAGAGAAACCAAAATGCCTGCTGCGTGCAGTGTCTGTTGCCTGATCTAGTTTCTAACGATGACTCATTAGAAAACAATTTTTCCTCCCAAATACTGATGATAATTTTTTTCCAAGCTTTGGAAGTGATCCTCCTTTCTTTGGCAAACCATGACATTGTAGGTGGGCAGAGAAATGGAAGGAGAAGCGCAAACTTAGGTTTTAAAACCTCCCTCCCTCCCACTACTTAATGTTAAATGGTTGACATTTTTGTCAACGGCCATGTTTTCTTCAGTGCTTTATTGAAGATTCGCTTCAGAAAAGCACAAGGGTTTTCGTTTTCATTTAAAGGGTCACCTGTATTAATTATTCTGTTATTATGAATACTATATTTTATATTAATATGTGTGTTTGTGTTTTTCTCTCTGGTTCAGTGACCATGAGGGTGGCAATGTCAGCGCCCACACCAGCCACCTTGTGGGCAGTGCGCTCTCTGACCCCTACCTCTCCTTCAGTGCAGCTATGAATGGCCTGGCTGGACCCTTGCACGGACTAGCAAACCAGGTACACACACTTGACTGAGACTCTAAACTGACAGGTCTCTCAGATGTCTGTTTCTGGTACATATTAAATATGAAACATACAGTTCACACTTTCCTCAGATTAACCAAATTTAGCTAAAAGAGAAAATATTCAGGTTGCCTTTTTTGGTACTCACTGTGGCAAATGTGCAGCCAAATATGCATGATATTCTTAGTCAAATATTTGTTTTTATCTTCAGTGGTGCAGCATTTAGGAGCTAAATTGTAACCGATCCTCTCTTTTTAAATAAAAATCTAAATTTGCATAAAACATTCCTGTATAAACGCACAAATGATGTAGTACTGTTTAGTCCAGTGGATCAGATACAGACTGAACCTCTGCTTTTGCTAGCTTTAACATCAACAACTTTTGGATAAGAATTTATACCATGGAGATTTTGTGGGCGGTGCCTGCTGCATGCTCATGTCTAAAAGCCGATTCAAAGAAACTATACAAAGTTGTTCTCATTAGCTGTGTGTTCAATCAAAACAAACGTTTGCAAACGTTGCGATTGGAGGAGGGGGTTGGGGTGTGAAATGAGTCGATGTATCTGTCCATTAGACTTTTGGGAATAAACTTCAGAAGGCACAGGCTCCCGTCAAAACGAGATGGAGAGAATCGAGTGGGGATTTGCTTTGATCAGAATTGTTTTTGCAGCCGTTTTAATATCAAAAATACACTTCAGAAAGTTGATATAATATGTATTGGAGCTTCAGTGTGGTTTCTGTCATAGAACTAGTCCTTAATGATTTGGCAGGAATGCATGTAAATGCTGTGTATATGTGTACAGTCTAAAATGAGAAACTCGGGTGGTGTTAGTATGAAAACAGATGTCATGAAGTATTTATAGTAGAAAAGGAAGAAGAGTCCAGAGGAGTCTGTTAAAAGCCTGTGGTCATGGGGTCAGTCCAGGGCACACTGTGCCGCATGCGCAGTAGGTGTGAACCAGCCAAAATGTTATTGTTTATTCAAAAAACCCTTTTTCAATCCTTCATTTGCGCTTTAGTGATTGTCTAACTTTCCTCCTCGTTCTGACATGAAGCACTTTTTAAAAATATATTTGGGAGGTTTTATTTTTTTGAGGGCTTCAGGTTTTTAACACACGTTTTAATAATTCGCAAAAACTACGTGGATGGAAACTGCTAATGAAAAATATTAGTGGAAATGTTCAAGATCTAAGCCATAAGCCCATTCCATCCTCGTTATGACTCTCAGGTAGGGCTGCAACTAACGATTATTTTGATAATCGATTAATCTGTTGATTATTATTATTTTTTTTTTTTTCGATTAATCGATTATTAATCTGATAAAAAGGAAAACAAGCCAAACTTGATTTCCAGCATTTTATTTAATAAACCAAACTGTCTTTGTACAAAACTTGTTTCCAACAACTCACCTAAAAAAATAAATGTGTGCTACATTGAGTACAAAAAAATAAATAATTTTACAGCAGCAGAATCAATGTAAAGAAACACACAAAATCTTTTTTTATAACGTGCAACCAGCATTTCTTTATATTGTTTTGTTAAACAAAATCCTATTCAAGTATTGAATTTACAGACGGTGAACAGTTTAAATGTCTTTTTAAAGTTAATAATTATTGATCTAAAATGCAGACAACAATGCAGGCAAATTGAAATGACATAAATGGATATTGGGTGATGCCGCCATGTGCTGAGAATAAAAGGGAAATTCAACTAACACACATGATCAGATATGGTTAAGATATTTTAGAGAACTAATGTTGTAATTGTATAAGGAACACACAACCTGCCATTATTAAAAAATAGTGTTTACATGAAGAATTAACCCAACCATTACATTTTATATTTATCAATATTTAATAACACAACAGTGTATGTAATGTAAATATACACTTGGCTGTGATACTCAAAACACTAACACGGGGAGTGACGTGCTAAGGCTTGTTCGCTAAACGCGAGTGTAATATCAATTTACTAAGAAAAACAAATGTTGTTTAACTACTCTAGCAGGCTCTAGTAACAATGAGTGAGAGAAAAAGTAGAATTAACTTACTATACTTAATCTCTTTCACACACAGCTCCAACAGGCTTCCTGTTCAGATGCTTGTGCAGTGATGTTGTGCTGCCGTGCCATGCAGTGATCAGCTGTGCACATTTTGCACCTAACGCTGTTCTCTGAAGGCGTTAATGTAAAGTGCTCCCATACCTTTGATGACTTGTAACACACAGGTTAGATTCAAGCCTCTAATTTTAGTTGGCTTTTGTTTTGAAGCATTTCCCCTTGTGCTCCACAGGAAGTGTTGGTGTGGCTGACAGCGCTGCAGAAGGAGCTGGGAGGTGAAGTGTCCGATGAGAAGATGAGGGATTACATCTGGAACACGCTGAAATCAGGCAGAGTAAGGACAAAGCCGTGTAGTCGTTACATCTCCGATTTTAATAATAATGAAAAAAAATCAGTGGCCCAAAAGGTAAAGATTTATATTTTTCTCCATTTTCTTTTTGTGACCCAGGTGGTGCCTGGCTATGGACATGCTGTTCTGAGGAAGACGGATCCCCGTTACACGTGCCAGCGCGAGTTTGCCCTCAAGCATCTTCCTAATGACCCCATGTTCAAGCTGGTGTCTCAGCTCTACAAGATCGTGCCCAACGTGCTGCTTGAGCAGGGCAAGGCCAAGAACCCATGGCCCAACGTTGATGCTCACAGTGGAGTGCTACTACAGGTAAGTCCCTGACGTTTCAGAGAGACCTGCATTGTCTCCAGTAAAGAGATTTTATTTATTTTGGAGCATTGTTTTTGGTCCAGTCTTCATTTAAAGTTCACAAGGACAATGCAGGAAAACATAGAATTTATTTACATAAACTATAACCTATATTATATATTATTATAAACATCCATATTTTTAAATGATACCCATATGTAGGATACACAATTGGCTAATTCTTGGGTGTGTTTCATTTATTTATGTATTTATTTATTTGCAGTACTATGGCATGACTGAAATGAACTACTACACGGTGCTGTTCGGCGTGTCCCGGGCCCTGGGGGTCCTAGCTCAGCTGGTGTGGAGCAGAGCACTGGGCTTCCCTCTGGAACGTCCCAAGTCCATGAGCACAGACGGACTTATGGCTCTTGTGGGAGCCAAGTCAGGCTAGAGGAACCAGGCTAGGCTACGGGAGCAGAGGCGATGCTAAGCTAACTAAATTAGAAACGAGACCCGGGGCCGAGGGATTCGAAGAGACAGTACACTTTTAAACTACACCTGAAAAAGGAAGTAAGAGCCACCTTTATTCAGTAATATTAATCTTGATCTTGAACATCCCAAAACACACTTCCACAACTCCTAACCCTGCAGAGAAGAGAGGGGGAATAGACAAAACTTAACACCTGTTTTAGACATTTTGCAGATTTTGTAAAAGTGCTTGTTGTCCCTGACCTCCTCCTCTCATGTCCTACATCAATACATTATTTTCTTTTTTGTTAAGTACGCCAGTTCACTGATCGTTACAGTCATTACCACATACAAGGAAGGGGGAGCTTTACAGATCAACACTCTCATAGTAGCATTAGTTATTTACTATTTACGGCTTCTTTTGCATTATGTGTAAAAGGCCCTTTACAGGAATAAACCAACAAGAGACACCATGCGTTCCTCAGCTTTAGTAGCGCTTGGCTAAGTATGATTTTATTTTTATTTTATATTTTTCTCCCCCCTTTTCCATACGTTAGTCATTCGACCAGACACCCCCCCTTCACCAATATTAATATCAGAACGTTTCTCCCTAAAAACACTCCAGATGACAATAAGGTCCTCCCTAAATTCAACTCAGTTCATTAATGAGCAACCAATTCAGTTAGGAATAGATCTGTTAAAAGGGTACTGCCCCTTTAAATTCATGAATTTCCTGAACCACTCTCTGACTTCAACCAGTCGAATTGTTTTAAGAGCGCTCTGGCTTTCCCTCTTTTTTTCCCCTTTTAATTTATCATCTGTGTTTTTACTTCAAATTGGTGTCTCTCTCTCTCTCCCTCTCCATTTTGAAAGTAGATATTTTAGGAAGATCGAATGCAGAACAGTGCGATGGAACCAAGAGATTTAAACTTGACTGTGATTGTACTGAACTGTTGGTTTGTACCCATCCATTAACACTTAAGATCAGCGTCGAGAGCAAGCTAAAGACTGAGCAGTCAGTGCTTTCAGTGTTAAAGGCCAGATTTTTTTTTTTTTTCTTTTAAATTAATGCCTGTTAATACGGAAGCGTTTCAGTGATCTGCTACTCCAAAATAAGCACTTGCTGGTTTGGAACCCTCAAATTGCTAGTTTTGTTTTCATTTTTTTAGGTGTAGGAAAACCCCTGGTTTGATTTTAGTGTCCTTATCATCGGTAGAGTTTTGAGTTCTTGTACAGTTCTTGTACAAAAGGAAATCGCTAATTTTGTGAGTACATAATTTGTGATTTTATTTATGTTTTGTAAATATTTAGCTTGAATGTATGAGCTCTGCTTTAAATAATCTCACTAGATCAACGTTTGGGTGTCGTGCTCTTAACCCTGGAGCACCCAGTAACCACTCTTTTACACCTTCTTATTTTGTCAGATTCTTCCATTTAATACCAGTTCAACACATGCTCCTGCTTGTAAATAAAACCACGTTGTCTATAGGGTTGTGTTTGTCTTCTGGGTTGGCACAGGCTGGTCCTGCTTTGTTTTATGCTTGCTCTCAGGTGGTCGCTGGTTTGAATCTGTAGCAGCTCATTTGTCGAACGACAGGTCCATAAACACTCCGTGTACAACGTGGGGACTCGTCCCCCATCTGAATTTCCCTTTCTGGCTAATTATAATTCACGAGGTATTTTCAGTCATCAGTGTTGAATGCGTTTCTCCCGTAGATCTGTTGTTTCTCGTTGTGTGCTGTTTTAGGATGTTTTCAAATGGTGAGGGACAAGAACGGTCAGAGAGAACATGAATTGGTTGAAGTCAGCGTGAACCAGAGAAGGTAGAGGAACCAGTGAATGGGGTCACGTGGGTCAAATGGGAACGAGATGCTTAGATGAACAAAAACAAAAACTTAACAAAAAAGGAAAACCAATAAATGTTTTTAACAAAATGATTCTCTGAGCCTTTATTTCCGTAATCCATTCAAGTAATGAACCCCTATCAAGGTTAAACCCCTCAGTGTCGGGACTGAGAACAGTCCGCCGACCAAAAACATCCAGCCGACAGCGTCCTGTGTCACTGATGAAGGACTAGAGGACAAGCGACACACACTGTGCAGCGACAGATGAGCTACTGTCTCTGACTCTACATCTACAAGGTGGACCAACGAGGGAGGAGTGTCTCACAGAGTGGACAGAGAGTGGACACAGGGTTTAAAAACTCCAGCAGCACTGCTGTGTCTGATCCACTCTACACCAGCACAACACACACTAACACACCACCACCACGTCAGTGTCACTGCAGCGCTGAGAATGATCCACCACCACATCACACCTGCTCTGTGGGGGTCCTGAGCATTTGGAAGAGCAGAGTGAAATAGGGGTATGAAAGTATGTGGAGAAACAGATGTCTGTAAAAAAACTAATTGTGGAACTACACCATGCTCCTGTGCGGTCAGTGGAGCTGATAAAATGGACAGTGAGTGCATAAAAACTCTATAAAAACAGCCACACAGTTTGTTTAGAAATAATTTATAGGAAAACAATCCAGTAACATACAGCAATACAATTTCACAGAGCCAAGACATGAAATAACTTCATCTGACACCAGCCATGCTTTCCACTTACAGTCAATCAATTTCCAAAGCAAAACACGGTTCTCCAATATAGAAACTTTACAGCAGAAGGAAAAAAAAAACTTGGCTTTCAATGGAATCTGAAAGAAATACCATTAGAATTTAATTCCAATTAATTTTAGAGCATTTTTATTGGTTCATTCATGACATTTTCACACAGTGAAGAACAGTGGCTGTGTTCAAATGACGTAGTGAACTGAAGGCTACAAAAAAAGGAAGTTACACGTTTTTCTTTGGACAGCGATAGGTGATGGATTTAAAAAAAAAAATAAGAATAAACACTAACCACTACATAAAATAAAAACATTTTGGTGATTAATGTTTTAAACTTGATATTCTTACATCATGTAAATACTGAACAATGAAACAATCTGAGGAGCTCAACTGTTTCATCCACATGCTGAAAGAATACATTATTTCACTAGAGCTAAATATTAACAAACAGGCCGTACACAGGCGTGGGAACACACTGAGACTGTCTCTACCTGCAGTGTGCTGTAATCAAAACAAGACCACATTTATCTTCATTTTGAGGTTGATCCTGACCCATTTTAAGCCCTGAGTAACAGTTCCGTGTATAATTTGAAAAAACAAAACCATGCTAATACTCTGTAGAGTTCTAGTGTAAATGACTATACAGTACTTACATTCTATCATCAGTTAAACAAACATGACTAGCGTGTGTGTTCACTGTGATCGACCTGTTGCTGGCAGACTGAATTAACCTAAAGTAAAAGCATAAAAAACACAGATTGTGTAAAATAGAAATGGTCCCCTAACAGAAGTGAGACGAAGAGAGGCTCTGTTCTGGTGAAGACAGAAGGATGAAGTGCAGAGTGAGAGAACTCTGTGAGGTAGAGGGAGATTATACTCCTTCAAAGTGCACTGAGTAAATACATTTACATTTTTTAGGAAGCCTATAGATTACAGCTGCATTGTGGGGACACAAACAATATACATTTTTTAAAAGAAAGTTATATTTTGAGAATTAAGTCAACATTTCCAGACCTAATGGCAATGTCAATGATTCTGCCCAAATGCTCTTCTCTCTGGTTTGTTTACGTTAAGAAGCTCTGCTTCTTTTAAAATGAAACGGTGTGTTTGAAATAAATGTTTTTTTGTTACGTGCTTGAAGCTTAACTCAGTAGTAAGTCGAGTTTCATTTTTCTGTCTGTATTTCATGCAGTTAGCGCTCTCCCAAAATTTTGTCTGTTCCCCCTTAAGTATTTGGAAACAGCAAAAAATAAGTCAACCTCACCGTCCCTGGCAGGGAAAGCCTTTAGTAAATACATTAGACCAGTTTCAAGGACGCAAACAGACTTGAGAACAGCACACGTTAAAGGCTAAGCACCAGCTCTATGAAAGTGTCAAAGAAATAAATACAGTGGAGTTTGAGTTCCTAACTTGTGTTTATTGATCGTCAGAAAACATGTTATTTCTTACTAATTGAAGGAATAAGGTTTAAAAGACCGTTGGTCCCCCCCCCAACGGTGTTGGGAAACTCTAATAGGCGTCTTGCCTGTGACGTAGATGGTGGACAACACTCTAGAAGCTGCACTTAATTTAATGCAGAATGAGGAAAAGGTGTGTTGTTTTTGGCTGCAATCATTCAATGTACAGTGGGACATCTGTGAACAAATGGCCCAAAGATCCCAAAATATCCAGAAAATAGACTAAATTTGTCAACTTTAAACGGGCACTTTGGAAAGGACCCTCCACTCACTCCGTTATCTGTAGCTCATTTCACTGGCGCTTTTCCAACAATATGGGCATGTAAGGACACCAACGAAAGGTGTTCAAGAGCCTCTGTAACATGGAGGTAAACAGGGTAAGGACACTCACTTCGCCTGTTTTAGTTGGTGTTAGTTAACGTTAGCTTGACTCGCTAAACTCGGTGCTCAGATTATACTCGGCTACGTAGCTGCATTACGGAGGTTTATAGTGTCGGATGAATTCGAGTTCGACTTCGATCACATTTACAAGAATAACGGTACCTCTACATTTGAGTTTAGCTTATTGCTAGGCTATTGTCATGAATAATGTTGGTTATTTAGCTAGATACTGTCATAACAGTCAGTCATAACGGTGTTTTACCGCGGCGTTGTTCAGCTGTTGTCCACCAGTGACGTCACTGTCGCGTTCAAGAATTTCCGTAGAGAGCTCGGGTTTTTCCGTCAATTTAATAAAATTGTCAGTTTTAAAGCAAATTAAGCTGCTATTTTCATTTTAATTCATACTTATATCTGTCAGTCACTACAATAATGTGGAATATTCACGGAGGTCCATTAAGTGGTGTTTAGCCTTTAATTAAAATCGTGAATGTCACCTTTAATTCATAATATTTCAAGAATGTCGTTTTCTTTTGGTAGAACTGTGGAAAGGTGACATCAGATAAAATGTAGGCAGCAACCTTCACAGGGATTTGGAGAATTTCTTTCAGACTTAAAAAGGTTTCACAAATAAAGAAATACCTCCTACACATCAGCACCAGGTAGTTATTAGTTTTTCCAGAAAAATTATTTTCCAATTAATCATTATTATTCTTTAATTTTTGAAATATTGCCTTTCTATCCCATAATATTACAATTTTTTTCTCAAATTAAAAAATAATAATGAAATGAAGGTTGAATTTTTTGCTCAAAATCTTAACTTTTTCCCGCCATTTTGAAAGTGTTCCTTAAAGCAATATTAGGTAGTGTTTTTTGTTTTTTTTTTAATTACAGCTTCAAACCCATTGTGACGCTCCACTGACCTGTAACAGGGAGAAACGAGCCTTTGTTGTTGCTACTGTGGGCTCAGCACTACAGAAAGTGCACTATGTAACATCCGGAGGGTAGAAAACCACCCTTTCAAACTTGATTTCAGGACAGTGCTGTAAAAAATGAGTGACACTAACTGTAGGGGGAGCCCCAAAAATACAAAACATTACCTAGAGTTCCTTTAAACGCTGCTGTAGAATGAACAGAACGTTTGTGATTAAATGGTGGGAGACATTTACTCGGTTCCACATCCAACGGAACAAAGCATGTCCATGTCTCACATTTGATTGACCTCGTGAAACATGAGCTCCCGCGGGACGTGTGTCTCAGGTCCATACAGTTTCTTGGCTCTGTGCTCGAATGCGGTGACCATCTGCTTGACCACCTCATCAAAGAACACGGTCGCCAGCTGGGAGTGGAGCAGCGAGCGGAACTCGAATGATATCTGCAGTGGGGTCAGAGTTAAACAGAAGAGGTGGGGCACAGAGAGGAGAGATTACCAACATGAAATACAGAGAGTCCAGAGAGGGTTTAGAGAGGAAGCGCACTACTCACAGAGAAATCTACTGTGCAAGTACGTGGGTAACCAGGAATGCCGGGACTGAAGCGCCATATCGTTTCCAGGTGATTAAAGAGTTTACCATCGGTGCACACTGCCTAACATTAAAACAACAGAGGAATCCAGATAAAAACAGCTTCAGATTCTTAGAAACAACTGTGAAAAATGACCCTTCATTCTAACAATCTGATGCAAGGCACCCACTGAACCTGGCTTGTTGATGTCGTACAGTTAGCAGGCTTTATGTTTGTTAGATTAAAAATAACATTTAATATAAAGGTTCTATGCCAATTAAAGCAACACTAGGTAATATTTTTGCCTTAAAATTACAGCTTCAAAATCATTGTGATGCTTCACTGATCTGTAACAGTGAGAATAAGACTCTGTGGTTGCTAATCCAGGCTCAGCACTGCAGAAACGGCACTATGTAACGATTGAAGGAGGGTAGGAAACCACCCCCGCCTCACTCCCGATCGCCCTTGATTTCAGGACAGTGCTGTATAAATGAATTACTTTTTGCAATTGTAGGGGGAGCCCAGGAGCAAAAACAACACACCTTCCTGTTGCAGTTAGAACTGTGAATCCCAGCTAAGGTCCAGTTAGGAACTGATATTTTAGAGTGTCAGATATAGTGAATACTGACATTTTTGTGGCTTAAATGTAGAATAGATTTGTCACATTGAGACGGCACTTACTTTGACCAGGTGTGGGCGGACACAGCTGATCATAGACGTATATCGCTCTATCACCGGGGGGAAGCCCACCTCCAGCTCAGCTTTGGCGTGGCCAGACCGCCTCGTGATGGTTTGGGACTTTTTGCACCAGGGCACAAAATATTTATAGTCATCCACATTGGCTACGACGTCATACATCTCTTGCATCGAATACCTGCAGGTCACATGATGAGCGGTCAATGAGATTTACTTAAAGAAATTATATTTTATTCTAGAACTAAGCTGAATTTGAATTGAATTTAACATAAACGCAGAGAGTGAGAAATCAACATCACTCTCACACTGGTGAGTTTTACACAGACAATCCACCTACCAGTGTTTTTGGACTGCGAGTAAATAAAATAAAAAAATAAATTAAAAAAAAATTAGCACTGGGAGGAAACCCACACAAACACAGGGAGAACACACCAACCTCTTCACAGAGTGTCACGACCTGTTGCACCATTTTACCGCCCTCTCTCCAGAAAGTCTGCATTTTTATTGTCGCTTTTAAAACAAAAAGCTTGAATCTCCAAAAATGTCAAGAGAAGGAATAAAACACGATGGCAAAACTATGTGATTAGTGCTGTTAATCAATTATTTTAGCCCAAATTAAATGTAATCTACCTTCTGAGCACAATACAGGATTACGTCGGGTTACGTCAGTGCCGAGTTACGATGTTTCGTGGTTACGACATATCTCCCATTTACTGTATAAAGCCTTGTTTCGACTTAAGTGGTTTTGCGTCGTCAACGTCGTAACGTGAACTTCCTGTGTGGTGTGCGCGGCGCGGCGGAAGAATACACGGTTACGCGGCTCGGGACCGAGGAGGATCGGTGTTAGGATAGGATAAGTGCTTACAGTATGTTATTTACGTACAGTATTTACGTATGTTCCGACTTACACCGAAAATCGGTTTACGACGCGACGTAGGAACGGATCAACGTCGTAAGTCGAGGACCCCCTGTAGTAGCGAGGCTGTGTTTACATCGCTACATAAAACCGCTAATGTGTCACTAGACTCTTTAAAAAGAGTGGATTGTGGGAGAAATTTTGGCTAAATTTGGTAAAATGATTGTTTAGCTTTAAAAATAATTAACACATTAATTTAAGGTTTTGTTTTTGACAACACTAGTAATTATAATTTAGTGTGTAAGAAAAACAAATTCAAAATGTTATTTCTCATTAATAATAATAATAATAATAATAATAATATATAATTTAGTGTGAATCAGAGGCGCTACACGAAAGGTCACCATCTGTTCGGTTTGTTCTCCCTGTGTCTGCATGGGTTTTCTCCAGCTTCCCAAGTGTCTGAAAACGATGCTGACGAGTACAAATTTGTTGGTATTTTTCCGTAATAAAGTAAGAACGCACAATTTTCTCAGACATAACATTACACTGAATAAATTCCAAAATTCCATAGTTGACAAATAAAAATCAGTCATTGATTGTGATTTTAAAATAGTATGAAAAACTGAAAATGGCATTGACAAATTGATGGGACCTTTATCGTAGTATTTTGTTACTGCACTAATATTTTTTTTAAAGGCATTTACTCAAAATAATCCACTCCTACAGCTCTGAATGAGACTTCTGCACCTGCTGCAAGTGCCCACTCTTCCTGGGCAAACTGCTCTAGCTGTCTCAGGCTTGGAGTGTGTCTTCTCCAGACACGTCTCATCCCTTTCCACAGATGTTCCAGAGGATGCAGTTGAGGGCTCAGAGGCAGAGGCATCTTTTTTTTCTGGTATAAATCATTAGATATATATTTAAATTGCAGTTTCCAGATAATTGTACTTGCATTTTACCCACAGTCCTTTTCAGTAACAGCGCTGAATCTGAAACACACCCTTCTTCGGAGTGGAGTAGAGTACGGCTAGAGTAGGGACGCATTATTGTCTTACCCCATTATCCTCCTCTCAGAGTACTCTTTTCTCTTATTGCTGAGACTGATCAGACTCCTCCTGTGGTGAGTGGGGGTCAGCTCCACATCTTGAAAGCGAAGCATTCTCTGCGTCCTAGTCATTAAAATTCCACACGAGGACAGGTGCCTGTGAGGCGAGATTCAAACAGGTTGCACGGCTTACTGGGCTGTAATGATATGTTCTTTGTCAACAGCACAGTCAGCGGGAAAGAGATCTCGTAACATAACACCATCCCAGACCTTCACTGCTGTGTAAGTGTGGTTCGGCCTTGTCCTACTGACAGAGGGACTTTTTACAGTTCTTAAGCACGACCCATGTAAACTGAAGAGAGTCTCAACAGTGTCATTTAGCTGTCCTTTAATTAAGGAAAACCAGCGCTGTGTGGTCAAATGTTCAGGGGCCACTGAGCAGTTCTGATTTTAATTGTTAGTTAAATATCTTTTAGAGAAACATAAGTGCCGTGTGTGCTGGAGAAAACCTGTTTAAAAACAGCAATCTGGCCTGTTATTATTGAGGTTTAACTGCTGAGCCCCTGGAGTAACGCACCTGGAGATGCGCTGCCCCTGGTGGCTTCACAGGTGAACTGCAATAACACAGACAAAGACACTTATACAAGTATACTTCACTTTTACAGCACTCTCCTGAAATCTACTGGGAGATGAGAGGTTTCCTACCCTCCTCCAGACGTTGTATTCTCCCTATCACAGCTCAGTGGAGCGTCACCGTGATTTTAAAGCTGTAACGTTAAGGGTAAAATTCTACACGGTGTCCCTTTAACTCATAACTAAAGACAGGTAATGATGTTGGAGGATTAGTTCTGGATCACAACCACCAATTCAACTCATCTCAGAGGGTCTCTGCAGCTCCATCACTCCAGAGAACAGGGGTCCACGTTTCATTTCATGCCTTTTGTGAGTGAGTGAGTGAGTGAATGAATGGATGAGTGAGTGTCTCTGACCTGATGGGCCATCTCATACGGTCCGCACATTTCTCAGAGCTGCCACAATGACCAGGACGAAAAGTGGCCATTTCAAAAACCTCACTCAGTGTCCGCACACCCATGGGCACACGCCGGGTGCCGCCGCCAAATGCCATTAAACGAAGAGGGGAAATGGACGCTGCGGCAGGCTCCTGACAGGGCTTCACTAATAAAGAGAGGGTCCGCCGCTCACAGGCCCCCAGCAGTAAACACACAGCGGGGTTCTCCCTCCGCAGAACACTCGGGAACACACAGAGAGACCGGCTTTATCCGCGGAACTAACGGACTCGGCACGCCTTCCTCTCTCGGTGGAGTTAACGGCAGTAAACGACCAAACCCTAGAGTGATAGTGTGTGTGTGTGTGTGTGTGTGCGTGTGTAAACACAGGGAGCTTGACTCCGGTCTGTTACCGCAGTGAGCGCTGCCACCAGCTGAACTGGAGGTCCAACGTCTTACTAGCGACCTTCATAATAAATGTCTAACCCACACTATCTTCAAAAACCGGAAATATAGTTCGGTCAACACTGTCAGCAGTTTTGTGTTATTATCTGCAGCTCCTTCTCTGCCTGGCACTGCGTTGGCTTTGTACTTAAAGCAACAGTATTTGGTATTTTTGCCTTAAATTTACAGCTTCAAAATCATTGTAATCTTTCACTGACCTGTAATAGCGAGAACAGACCCTCTGTCGTGGCTACTCCTGGCTCAGCACTGCAGAAACGGCACTATGTAACTTTTGGAAGAGGGTAGGACCCAAAACCATATTTCCCCTCGATTTCAGGACAGTGCTGTAAAAATCAATTACACTCTGCAACTGTAGGGGGAGCCCATGAGCACAAATACCAGATTTTACCTACTGTTTGTTTAAAGGTGCCCTAGGTGATTTAATTTTAGTTTTGAAAATTGTAAATAATTAAAAAAAAAGATGTAACAATGACTACAATTAAACTGACTGGCACTCAGGTCAAAATGCATAGTGCATCTTTAAAAAGGAAGGGCCATGTATATTTACTAGATTGCAGATACCAGATTGCAGTGAGTTTCTTTTATCCTTAAATTCTGAACTATCCAACTGAATACTGCTGAATGCTACAGAGATTTAGTGCAGTACCTTGGTAGTGTGTTCAACACTTGAATCCATTTAAAATACATTTAAACAACATTGCTGACAGCTGTTTGTGTTTTATTGATGGTCATTAGCTAGAAGGAATGCTCTTTATGTTTGACACTGTTATGATCCAGGACTTAGGGCTTCACTGTGAGGCCTGGACCTCAGTGGATTTACCCTCTTTGTGTCTAAAATGGCTCCCTATTCCCTATATTATTCACTATATAGTGCACTACAGGAAACTGGATTCAGGAGGGTAGTGAACGATTTCAGACACTACCATGATTCTTTATGGGTAATTATTGTGGGCAATTGCTATCTGCTAGTGTACACGGGTTGTACAGTACTTTATTGTTTGAGTGCACTGAAAATTGTCCTGTGTTTTTGAACTACTACAAAATGGCGGAACCTCAAAATAGTGCACTATGTAGTGAATAGGTCACAGTTTCAAACACAACGTCTCAGTTCTCTGTGGAAATACTAGCTGAAGGTTTAAAAATATAGGCTTTTTACAACCAAATTAATGCACTATACGTCAAATATAAACAGATGATATTCAGTATAGGTAAAGGACTCCCTTTCTAAGCGCTCCTGTTTTGACTTTAGTAGTCAGTTTTGCTTGTATTACCTCTGCAGGTGATAAAAAAGCTTCAGTCTTAGAAGAGATCTCCTCTAGGGGCGCCGTTGGACAAACGTAGCCCTTTGTTTTAACAGGAGGATTTTTCAAAATATAAGTTCCTACTCTACTTATTATAATAAGAAATTCTAACAGTGAGCAGAACTTGGTGACTTTATAAGTAGTGCTCATACCCTCCAAAGAGAATCTCAAACAGAACTATTTATAATCGTGTAGGTCTTAATTCATTTTTAAGTTAATTTTTAAACTCTGCTTATCACACAAATGTATTACTTCATTTAATAAGTCTTTTATATCAGCTTCATCCTGTGTTACGGTGCACTCTTAAAAATGAAGGTGCTACAAAAGGTTCTTTGGGTGATGCCATAGAAGAACCACTTTTAGTTCCATAAAGAAGCATTTTTGTTATAATATGATTAAATGGGTAAAGCACGTTAAGATCGAGTGATGGATTTTTAAACCTTTAAAAGGTTCTTCACACTCACACATCTCCTAAACAAAGAAAAATGGTTCTTTGTGGAACCGAAAGTGGTTTTTCTATAGCATCGCTCAGACATTTTGTAGCACCTTTAATTTAAAGATTGTGGGTCCAATCACTGGGCACAATGCAGGAACACACCCAGTCCATCACATGGCATTGCACACTCACCCAGTCACTCAGTCACACCTGTGTGTGTTTACCTTGTTAATGTTTCTGTGTGGGTGCGCTAGAAGACATATCACAATTCCCAAACATGCAGATGAGCCAGCCAAGGTTTCTGATGTCATAAACCCAATGAACCAATCCCATTAACTCATGGAGTGGAGATATTGATAGAGGCAGGGACTAATTGTATATTTTTGGATTCATGTAAACTGAAAAAAAGCGAAGATTTAATGGCTTTACATCAGAAACCTTTGAAGGCATTAGGGTTTTCTTCTTGGGGAAAAAAAACTTTTATTGGAAGACCAGAGGGGGACTTAAAGGCTGTATACATAAATGAGCTCTGTTCTTATTGACTGCCCAGTATCATACCTTGTTCAAAAATAGTCCAGATGGAGAAAAAGGTTTTTTACAAACATATTTTAAAATAGACCATTTAAGAAAATTCAATTTTCCATATAATGTACAATTTAAAATGTGCAGGGGGTACTCTGCCTGCATTTATAATATACTAGATAACATTTTTCATATTAGAATATTAAGAAAAATATTTGATGTTCCATTCACTCCTCAGCCCTGTTCCAAAAGCCACGGTTGGTTATTTCCCAGCTGCGTGTAAATTCGAGGACAGTGAGACTGTAGGATGTCCCACTTCTCATTTTGCCAAACGAAGCGTGGTTGTGAATACCCACTACTTCTGAGGTTTATTACCCAGAATTCCTTGACATATAAGCGAGGACCAATAGGAAGGGACAGTTCTGTTTATGGCTGTATGACCAACACGGCAGAGAAAAATGTATTAAGATGTGAATATGAATGCACTTATATATTTTCTGAATTCACACAGAGCTGAATTCTGCTTGAAATATGAACTGAGCCTCTGTAGATTCCCAAATCCGATCATTTACAAACACAAGCTCAGGAGAATCAGAGGATTGTTTGTTTGTTTTTATAGACTTTCAATACAATGTACAATAATAGTTCAAGAAACACACAGCACAAATATAGAATATACATTTAAAAAAAAACAAGGCCGCTCCTTTTTTCCTTTAGCAAAATTCTCACCACAATTTAGAAACTTCACAGTCTTTGGATTATTAAGCATTCTGAGATTTTTTGTGTAGTATATTCTACTAAAACAAAACAAAAAAAATAAATATAGGTAAATTCTGTTGTTGTTGTAAAAGTAAAAAATTTCACAACTATTTCAAGAGGTTCGTTTTTAGATCAAAAACAAGTTGATTTTAAGGTTAAATTATAATCAGAATTGATACAAAAAAAACAGTAAAACATTCTCTTTTCAGAAACTGCTGACCGCACTACGATTATAGGAAAGAGGTACAAGGTTTTCATCACAACTTCCACAAAAGGTACAAATGGCGAGGCCCGCTTGGGTGACGTTAAAAAAGTGTGCACTTCGAAGAGGACTTCCGGCTATTAGCGAGAATTGGGACACGGCTCCCCCTCGGCCACGCCCGGCCACCATAGATATATAAGGGGCGTGACCTAGTCACGTGGTTCTGCGGTTGAGCGGCGGAAGGATGGTTGTTGTAGTTTTATAAACTGTTTCAACAAGTTTGTAACGAAGACACATGGGCACGTCTTTGGCTACGATCCCTAACGAAAGTAAAAGCGAGTAAAGCCCCTGCTTCTCCTCCTCCTTCATGTCGGCGTCTCCTCGCCGGGGAAGGCGTCCTGTGTGCGGTGGTCTCTGGTGGTCTCTGCCCCTCGTGTTGACGCTGAGCGCTGGGTCTCTCCGCACGTAGTGAACGGGTGAGTTACTTTGCTGTCAGAGCTTTTCCTGTTTAAAGTTGTTCACTGTCGAGTCAAAACTCAACGAGACCTTCGTTTAAACGTCGCTAAAATGTCGAAGCCAAAGCGAGGTCTCTTTACTGACCGTGAATGTATAACTTAATTATTCAGTGAAATATGTACAGCTGGCACTTCCTTCATTCATGTTTGTGAAATGTTCGGTGTCAGGGAACGCTGAAGTGTGCAGAAGCAGAAGTTTACACTAGAGCCCCAGTCTTCAACATTATTTACCTATTTCTTATGCTACACATTTATAAACCACATTATATTTGTTAATTAAATGTTTATATTACAATTATGAGTTGTTGATAATGGGCTTTGCACGGATAATATCATAGGCTTAATGTATTTAAAAAAATAATGCACCTTTACTGGGGGAAAAGTTTTATTTTATATATATTTTTTACAAAACACGTGGTTTTGAATATGTTACTAGGTGCACTAGGAAATAAAAAAAAAAACCCTTTCATACATTCACAATAACCCAGGACTGTTTTTCACCTGGAACAGCTGTATGTTTGAACAGCAACATCCATAACTTTTGTACCGAACATTACCTAGACTCCGGGTGACTGTCTGTGAGGAGTGTGGTGTGTTCTCCCTGTGTCTGCTTGGGTTTCCTCTGGGTGACTGTCTGTGAGGAGTGTGGTGTGTTCTCCCTGTGTCTGCGTGGGTTTCCTCCGGGTGACTGTCTGTGAGGAGTGTGGTGTGTTCTCCCTGTGTCTGCGTGGGTTTCCTCCGGGTGCTCTGCTTTCCTCCCATGCTCCAAAAACACGTGTTGGTAGATGGATTGGTGACTTAAGTGTCCATAGGTGTGTGTGTGTCACTCTGTCAAGGACTGGTGCCCCCTCCAGGGTGTGTTCCCACCTTGCGCCCAGTGATTCCGCAACCCCTAATTGGATGAGCGGTTTCAGACAATAAATGAATGAATGAATTACCTGGACTCACATTCAGAACCCCTAATAGTCCTGGGTGCATTAGCCAAGGTGACCTCCAGTGGCCAAACCTAAGAACTACAACAACAAAGACACGCTTTGTTCCACGGTGCCATTTTTCAGAATGGTTTTCAAAAACAAAGCACAGAAAGTTATTGAGCTGGTGCCGTGGTTAAAATAGTTACTGTTAATCACGTCCTTCATTTTTTAGAGTTAATTTATACTTGTTCAAAAATCAAATTAAATCACCCCATGCACCTTTAAGTACAAAGATTACAAGTCCACGCTGTTCACGGTTGTTGAGATTGGATATGAAGGTTTTCACTGTGAATGTGTCCCTGATATTGTCATTGAGTTAAATGCAGTCTCCCACTCTTCTGTCATTTTATAGTAAACATTGTGTAGTAATAAATATTACTTTGTTTCCAATAATTAATTTTTAGGGTTTTTTTTTTTAATAAAAACAATGATTGAACTTCGGTTGTTGGTAACGGTATAAAATGTTGATATAAGTTCCAGTCTGTTCAGTTTACAGGAATATGGCACTGATCAAAAGGTAGGTTTGATGCTATGATGTTCCGGGTCTTGGCTCTTACTGGACCTTAATGTATTTTAATGAAATACCCGTGGCCTAGTGAATTTCTCGAGGCTATATCACTATGGGACAGTTTCCCAGACATGGATTAAGCCTAGTCCTGGAATACACATTATTCTGAATCTCCACTGAAAGGAGGATATCCTGTCTGGAAAACCAGCCCCAAACCTTTTTCCTGACTGAATAAAGAGTATACACTCATACCGCCGTTATCAAAGTGATGACAGCCTTCTGTTTCTTTTCTAAGGTTTTTTTTAGGATGGATTCTGTACGCTGCCACTGGAATGGAGGGAGTGTGGAACAGGCCTGTAAGAAGCGCAAGCCCATGGTGGGTGCATTGTCCAGACTGGCTGAACTCATGGCTCGTGTAGAGCATAAACAAGAAGGACAGTCTCTGAAGACCCAGCAGTTCAGTCCTTCCATATGTAAAGAGTGCGGTCAGAAATGCTCAGATCTGGACAGTCTGGCCTGCCACCAGAAGAGCGAGCATGCTCTGCGTAAGCCTCATGGCTGTCGTCACTGTGGCCAGGAGTTTGCGCTCGCGTCTACACTGCAGCTGCACCGATGTCTCAGCGTCCCCTCGCCGTGTAAGGTGTGTAAAGGGAAGAAAGGCTCTTCCTGCCCCTCGTGTCAAGCTCAGGTGACAGGTCCCCATAGCCCAGAGGAGACGGCCCACCCTTTAAACCACAGGCTTCACCATGACGACAGTCCCTATGCCTGCGCCCCATGTGGGAGAGCCTTCAGTCATAAGCAGGATCTTCTTTACCACCAGCAGGCTGGAGTCTGTCAGCCAGCCCCACTGAGCCCTAAAACGTTAGCTCCTCCTCCGTCTGTGCTCCCCCGCTCTCCTGACGATGCGCCCGTGCCCTCCTACCCCTCCCTTCCGCCGTCGCCCTCAGGGACGACAGATTGCCCGTTTTCTTGCGACGCCTGCCCAAAAACATTCCGCACCCCGCAGGGCCTGGCTGCACATCAGCGCTTTGCTCATACGAATAGCTGGAGGAAGAAAAAGTGTGCTTCCTTTCCATGCCGGTCCTGCGACAAGGTGTTCTCCAAGACCACCGCGCTGTACCTTCACAGGAAGGAGGAGCACAGACGGGAGAGTTTGGGGATGAGACAGCAGAGGAGCTCCAAGAAGAGCACGCGACAGCAAAAGAAAGGCGAGACCTACCCGTGTTCGCACTGCGGAAAGGTGTTCCTGCACCACCTCACTCGCTGGGCGCATTTCAGGAGCTATAGCGCCCATTATCAGGCGCACCTCGCAAAAAACGGGAACTCAGGGAAAGTGCAGAAAGCTGACCGAGCCGCCAAAGACCTCAAAACGGCCAAAGGCCTGAAGGTTAAACGCGTCTCAAAACCTTCCAAGGAGTCCAAGCTTGGTAAGACTTGCAGGAAGAGACCGCAGCTACGTTTGAAGACCAGGCGGCAGAAGAAGGCAGAAAAGGAGGATACAGACGTACGAGAAGATGACGGGGAGTTCCCTTGCCCCTCGTGTGAGGAGGTCTTCAAGACTCGCTCTGCCTTCCAACAGCATGAAAAAATTCACCAGTCTTCACAGACCCCTCATCAGTGTAGTGTGTGTGCTGGTGGGATTGCACTGCCTGAGGTGGATGGGTGCTCTGTGGACAAAGTCTATCACTGTGTTCCCTGTAAGAAGGCCTTTGTGAAGCTCGGTACGTTTCTGCAACACTGTACGACACATCTCCATAGCGTTGACGACGGGAAAGATGGTGAAGACCAGCCAGGTAAAGAATGACGAGGCAAACGATGAGGTCTCGCCGAAATAACGTCAGAAGTTCTCCGCTACATACGTCTTCCTCTGACATCTCCAGAGTCGTAGGTTCCTGTGTTTAGTAGCTCTTCTTCATCATCTGTGAAATGCTAGCTTTTAGCGCACCGTGCCAATGACTTCTTATAGATCTCAGTGAAACACTGCCATCCATCGTTGAAGAAAATGGGCACAACATTAATCACCAGAGACATGCTCACAAGACGCACACTCTGAATGTTAGACTGCTTTTGCTGAAACATACACTGTTACTATGGAATGTTGTTTACTGTTTTAGGCCGAACTAGCAATGCGCTAGTGGAATGCTTTGTGGAACAGTTCAGCTTCATTGTTAATAGCTATAACCCTGTACACACACACACACACACACAGACCACAGAGACAGCCGCGATGGTTCAGAGATCAGCTGTTCTGGTTGATCATGTTCCTATGACTCTTGTGTGACGTTTGCTTAATCCTTTTCTGTGCAGACTTCTCTGAAACTAGAAGAAAAACTGCAGTGTTTATCACTGAAAATGACTTTCTTTAGATACTACTCCTAGCAAAAAATGATGGCATCAACACACTCACTCAGTGCCTGGACACACAGCTTATTTACTTCAGCGCAGACCACACATCAGACTCAAAAATAATGTTGTTTAGTAGTTGAACATTCTGACTGTGAAACATACCTCAGACAAATGATGAATTATATTAATGAATGGCTTATACACTAAAGGTTCACTGGATTAGAAACATGCCTTGTGAAGGACTGGCGCCCCCTCCAGGGTGTATTCCCGCCTTGCGCCCAGTGATTCCAGGTAGGCTCTGGACCCCCGCGACCCTAAAATGGATAAGCGGTTACAGATAATGGATGGATGGATGGATTAGAAACACCCGTCTAGTGTCTACACTCATTCTCCATTTGACCATCCAATGAGACCTCTCTCTCTTTATCACTCTCTCTCTCTCACACTCGCATTCTCTCTCTCACTCTCTTTATCTCTCTCTCTTGCGTTCTCACACGCTCGTGTTATCTCTCTCTCTCACACTCTCTCACACTCTCACATTCTCTCTCTCGCTCTCTCTCTCTTTATCTCTATCTCTCTTGCGTTCTCACACTCTCTCGTGTTCTCTCTCACTCTCACGCTCTCTCTCTCTATCTCTCACATTCTCTTTCGCGCTATCACTCGCGCATTCTCTCTCTTGCACTCTCTTTATCTCTCGCGCTCTCTATCTCTCTCTGTCACAGAATAAAAAGATTTAACGTTAAAACGATGCTGGAGCTTGTGACTGAGGTGATGAGGTTATAATGTGATGAAATAAAGATGAAAACATTCAGGTTTCTTTTTCATTAAGGTTATGTTTTGCGGGTCAGTTTAAAGAGCACTAGCGCTTCAAAGCTCCTCCAAATGTTACATAGTGCAGTTTCTGCAGTGCTGAGTCTCTGTTCTCCCTGCTACAGCTCAGAGGAGCTTCACAGTGATTGTGAAATGGTAACTGTGAGGTAAAATGATTGTGTAGTGGTCCTTTGAAAAGTTGGCATTCACTGCCTCAGCAGGTGTCCATTTGAAAATTAAATCTACAGAAAATGTCCGATGGTGATGTAAGTCTCTTTATAATTTCAAGTTGAATTTGTGTTTCACCAAAGAGCAGTTGTAAAGCATTTCGTCAGGAAAGAAATCAACTCAGTGACACGTCCAGTGAACGGGCCTCGGTATGAAATGCAAAAAAATAAATCAGATACTATTTGAAAAAGCTGGAGCCTTTATTTATTTTATTTTATTATTTTTTTTAAGTTATCGTTGCCTGGTTTTACTTATTTCCTCTGACTTCTGCAAATACACGCTGTTAAATCAAATGTTCTAAAGTGAAGTGTGTGGTGTGTTTCACAGAACCAGAACGCTCGGCTCTAATCGTTACAGTGTTGTTTCTTATCTCTGATCTGTATATTGCAGCTTTAAAGTACATTTCTGGTTGAATACCTTCCCTCATTTTAACTAAGGGTCGAAGCTGACAGAAAAGAACCTTATCTTTTGTAGTTTGGGCTTTTCTGAACCCGTCTCAGATGGTGCCTTTACAGCAGAGGAGGCTGTGCCTGTGTTTCTCTAAAGCAGCTGAGATGAGCTGCATGAACACGTTTGTTGTAGACAGACGTTTTTCAGTAGTTTTTAAACAATATGAAGTTCAGCACTGAAGTCATAAACATATTCACAGACTACCTCTCCACATCTGCTCTTAGTGTCCACCCTCGGGCATTGAGTCCACCATTGTGTTTAAATGTCTTTGATCTGTATGTGCATTATAGGGTTAAATGTTTCAGACTGATGATGATGTGATATCATTCGTTGTCATCTGTTTTTTAAAAAAGGCCTAAATTGATAGACAACTCTGTTATGATCTTCTTAAGTGAACTCAATCTAACTGAAGAACCCAAAGCAAAAATATAATTAAACTGTGATTCAGAGCAAATTCATCTCTGGGAAAGGAAAAGGATCCTGTAGAAGTCAGGGTTCTGGTGCCTTCTGTATAGTTCTGTTCTACCAGTGGGACATTTGAAAGCTTAGTCTTGTAGAATTTTCATTTTTGCCAATTTTTGTGAAGAGATGAACTATAATTAAACTTTTGCTGTGACAATTAATTAAAAACTGGTCTTTTTCATAAACATTTCAGTTCATAAACGTTGTCTGTTTTGACCTGTGTGAACTATTATCAGTGGTGTGTATTTCTGCACAAAAATGTATTGCTATTTGTTATATTTCATCAAAATATTAAAGGAACACTGTTTAATATTTTTTACCATAAAATTACAGCTTCAAAATCATTGTGACACTTCACTGAGCTGTAAAAGGAGATTAGAGCCTCTGTCATTGCTACATTGGGCTTATCACTGCAGAAACTGCACTATGTAACTATTGGAGAAGGGTAGGAAACCACATCATTCCCTCTATGAATATGAATTACACTAGGGGGCGCCCCTGGAGCAGAATACACAAATCTTACGTAGTGTTCCTATATGTTTAATATGTGTGATTGGGACGTATAGGATAACATTACAATACAAAAGACTGCTTTGTTGAGAATAGTACCATGATAAATATCACATCAGAAAGTACACCACTGATAGCAGTGAGGTTATTAGGGTCTAATATGTAGCGTAGTGGCCCTGTACCATACACTTGCCTTGGGCCATTTGCTTGTGTGACTTGTTTAGGTTTTATTCCAAAATGGAGCTCACTGGTGCCCCCTATGTACACACAACCTGCTGAACAGTAGAGGACCAATCAGAGTGGATTATTTTATTATTATTATTTTTCAATATAGCTCTCTGTCTTATACTTTGATTTGCTTTTCATTTTAATGTTATAGATTAACCACAAATTCCTATTCTGATTTATGATGGGAGGAGTTGGTGTGTTCTCCCCGTGTCCGCGTGGGTTTCCTCCGGGTGCTCCGGTTTCCTCCCACAGTCCAAAAACACACGTTGCAGGTGGATTGGCGACTCGAAAGTGTCCGTAGGTGTGAGTGAATGTGTGTGTGTCTGTGTTGCCCTGTGAAGGACTGGCGTCCCCTCCAGGGTGTATTCCCGCCTTGCGCCAATGATTCCAGGTAGGCTCTGGACCCCCCGCGACCCTAAATTGGATAAGCGGTTACAGATAATGGATGGATTTATGATGGTGGGCTTTCTGCTGATTGGATGAAGCTGTGCCCTGGTTTATCGGGAAATTAAAAGAGTTGAGTTAGTTGTAAACAGCCCAAAGAAACTGACCAACATGATTGATGGGATGGACAGAGCCGTTGGTGTAGAGACTAGGACTGAGAGTAGAAGCTTGGATTCCATCAAGGAGCAACTAACGGCTTTGAACTCCGAGATCGAACGTCTGGAAGACCAGAGCAAAAATGGAAGTTTGAATCAGAGGCACTACGAGCTCACAATTAGCTCAGGTCTCTGATTCTAACAAGCTGAACTGTATCAGTTTTGGCTGCCCCTGCTATCAGAGGCCTTGAGCGGCTGATACACCAACTCCTCCAGAGAACGGTCGCACCTCCACTGTCTGAGCTGGGGGCTCAAGGACACGTGCCTTCACAAACTGAACCTGCCATTTATTCATAAAGCATGATTTTACATTGCAGTTCAGAGCAGGTGTGTTTTGCACAATTCTGTTGGTGCTGTGGCTGTGTGCCGGTGACAAATTTAAAACAATTTACAAGAAACAACTAAATTACAAACAAGCTTCTGAATGAGATACTGCTTCAGTCTCACCCTGAACAGAGTAGCAACCAGTATTTGCTGTGTATTATGTATTTTTTAGTCAAATTCTTGTATTATACTTCCTCATGAACAACTTTTGGTACTTCATCAGGTGAAATGAGTTTTAAAAGCTGTAAAAGGCACTGTGGAAGCATTTGATAGAGTTCACTGTGTATACAAACACTTCCTGTCCTCCATCTGCACTTCACGCAGTGACGTAAAAGCACCCAAAATGTAGGCTTGGAGGAGGCCCACAGGGCTAACGGCTCCGTGTATGACTGGGCCCCTGCTCATCCTACCAGCAGGGGGAGACACACAGCGCCTCTCCGCGGAAACGTCACATCCGACTTCAGACGCGTGTTCCTCGTTTTTAGAACCGCGAATCGTTCGGTGTTTTCTGTTGTTGTGTCTCCGTTAACGCTAAGTAAACATGAGCAAAGCGCACCCCCCGGAGCTGAAGAAGTGAGTACGGGCGTCTGTGAGAGGGCGGTTGGGCTGTGCGAGGTTTTCGGGAGGTTTAATTGGTGTGAAGCGCTCCTCGGCGCAAGTTTAGCTCCGCAGCTAACGTTAACTCCGCCGGTAGCGTTAGAACACAGAGGAACCACAGTTCTCACCTCCCGCTTTAATAACTTTAATAGGACCGGGGCTTTTATAAACATTCCCCCGCTGTAAGGCCCAAAGCTAATGGTATATATTTGTGGAGAAAACCTGTTTAAAATCCCCCTTTTTTCGGAACTTATTCACAAGCTGCATCCAAAAACGTAAATCGTTAGTTTTAAAGTTGAGGTTAGTTTAGTAGCTAGTCACTCTCAACGGAAGCGGTTAGAGGCCCCACAAATACACGAAAACAAACGTGTGTGTGATGTTACTGTTGATTGTATTGTAAATGTATTTATTTAAGATATTTTTAAAAGACAAACAGCAGTGTTTGAATCTGTGGAAGCCCTATTATAAGACCATCATTCGGCGTAAATATGATTTTCTCAAGATATCTACAGTTTTATTGCAGTGTGGAGTAGACACCTTTAACCTGTTGTTTCTGGAAAATAATGTTTATTTTCTCAACATCTAACAAAAGTATTTCTTAAAGAGTAGCTTCTTGATCTGAGCTGCAGACTAAAACATGGATGAACATAAAAATAAATGTTACTAACGTTTATTTTTTGTGTTTATTTGTAGGTTCATGGACAAGAAGCTCTCGTGTGAGTAAAACAACCTCAGATAAGGACAGGGAAAAGTGAAAAGCCACATTCAACATGTTTGCTGTGAATGTCTGAAGAGCGTTATGTTTTAAATCTGTGAACAGCTCTAGAACCACAGTGTTGAGGGTTTAGAATTAAAGACACACCATCTCACTTTGAATCTGTTTAGATTATATTTCCTTACCCCTAATTATTTAAATAGTAACATGATCATTTTTTAATCAGGGTCCCACTCCTGCATTTCATTGGCACAAGTCATTTTCACCAACTGTTTTCTACCTTCTCTTGTCTGTTGTAGTGAAGCTGAATGGAGGCCGGCATGTCCAGGGCATCTTACGAGGATTTGACCCCTTTATGAATCTAGTGGTGGATGACACTTTAGAAATGTCTCCAGGAGGACAACAGAATGCCATTGGCATGGTGGTCAGTAGCCCCTGTGTAAACACGCCTGTCAATTGTCCAATGAGAGAATGAGATGAGATCTTAGTGGGCCTTGTGTTTTGGAGTCAAGAATGTTCTCAAATAAGAACTCGGAGCTTTACACTTGCTTTATTCATGTGACGAATATAAGTGACCTCTGAAAATCAGCCCTGTTTCACTCTGAGGTTCACAGACGTTACAAAGCAACAACACAGTCTATAAAATCAACCCAAGAAGGAAATAACTCACATGTTTGATCTCTGTCAAAGCTGCTGGACCTGTGAGAGACCATGCTGGGTGTGTGGGCATATTTCAGAGAGGTTAATTGCAAGAAGTGTTGGACTGTGTGTAGAATCCTTTACTTGGACAGATATGTACAGACTCCCGAGAGTCAAACTGAGTCCCATTCTAAATAAAAGGAAATGAATATGGAGTGTCCCATGTGTGTGTTTTCACCACTAATGAGTCGACCTTAATAATGACCTCAGAACTCTCATAAAAATCATTGACTCATAAAAATTTCAATTTCAATTACAATTTTTGTAAACAGTTCTTTCTTTTTTCATTTCCAGGTCATCAGAGGAAACAGTATAATCATGCTGGAGGCTCTTGAGAGAGTATGAGGCTGACTTCCACACGCCCCCTGCCCTGTTATTTTACACACTTTGTGTTATATATATATATATTTTTTTTTGCCTTTTTCCTGACGTGAAAATGGTTGTTAGTTGTTAATAAAAAATGAAACGCTGTTGATGGGATTTAGGGTGCTGTTTGTAGACTCTCCTTAATTGGTCTTTGTTTCTTTTGTCATTTTTTTATATAATAACTTAAATTTTGTGTATCACTCATGATCCATTTTTCAATAAATTTGAAGTTAACTGCCATCGTTTGTTTATTTATTAATGGTAATGTACATTTGAATCCATTTTGATCCTTACACTTTCAGAAAGGTAACAGTGTGAGCCAATCAAGGTGTCAAGTCTGTATCTAAATTATCATATGGTTTTGTACAAGTGATCCAGAATGCAATATAATCTGTGCCTGCTCTCACTAAAGTCTATGTAGCTGAAATCCATCAGATCCTCACAGCATTGTTCCTCTCTTTTTAAATGTATATTGACCTTATTGAAACAGCCCTCGTGCAGGAGTAAATAAACAAAGGACTAAGTATACTAAAAATCCACAATGCGTACGGGGGACCAGTTTATTTTTGAGTCTAGTAAATGCTTGATGCAATTGTCCCACAATCCTTAGGGAAACAATGGGAGGTGTCTAGAAAAAAATAAAGTTGGAGTACTTCTGGTTAAAGGAACGCCTAAGTTTTCATCTTAAAATTACAGCTTCAAAATCATTACTGCTCAACTGACCTGTGAGAAGGAGAATAAAGATACTCTGAGCTCAGCACTGCAGAAACTGCACAATGTAGCTTTTGTTGGATGGTAGGAAACCCACACACATCCCCCAGCTAGAGTTGATGGGTTTTTAAATTAATTTTGTGTCAAAGAGATTGCCCAATGCCACCTTCAGAACTGCAGCTTGGGTTGACTTCTGTAGTCATAATAATAATAATAAATAATAAGCACATTTCACATATATAAATTGCAGCTTAAAGTTCTGCACAGAGACAAACCGATAAAAACAATATAAAAGCCAGGATATTTAAATAAATAAATAATAGTAACACCTAGTACAATAAAAAAAACATTAAAATAAGTAGCAACTATAAAAAGCTAATAAATATTACTAGCTTATTTAATGTTGAAGTAAATAGATTTATTATAATTTTTTTAAACACAGCCTGAGCACACACAGTTCATCACATTCTGTTAGTAAGAAACAGTTTCATCTATAAAATAAACAAATGAATATTTATAAATGTCTAATAACCTGCCGAACGTATTTGTAATGGAATTAGCACATTAAACAAACTGTAAATACAGACAGTATCGGTGTGTAGTACACAACTGAGACGGAGCTAACGGCTTTTACTCTGACAGCGCAGGGCCCGGATGTGTCGTGTGTGGGAGGGCGAGCTTTGCCCCGCGCTCCTATTGGCGGACCCCTGTTCGGCTGCTATGTGGAGAGTAGTGATGTCGGAGGAGGTTGGGAAGAAAGTGCAGGCGGTGGTGGACCGGGTGAACCAGGCGGTGTCCCGACGCCCCAAGGTTAGTTTTTATATGTTTCTCCGGCGCAGGGAGAGAAGGGCACAGCGGCCGGAGGCGCCCCGTGAGACCGCCTCTGCGTGTCTCGGCGCCGCGGGCTCCTCTGCTCGGTTATATAAGCAGCGTTCAACCCTTGGACCTGGTTCTGTCTGAACACAGAGACGGAGCTCGATACCGGAGTCGGCTCCTTACTCTGCTTTTGACTTCACACTGAAAGCCTTCAAGCCGCGTATCAGCTTCAGCGCCCCAGGGTGCGGGAGCTTTGTTCCTTAGATGAAGCCAGCTCCGGGAGTCGAGTGGAGGTAAACGGCCCCGTTCAACGGTAGACCACTGGGAGACCTAAGAAAGACCAGCAGACTGCAGTCACTCTGGAGGTCCAGCTTTAAGCTCCTTTAAGTCCTGGGCAGTTTCTCAGTGTGTTTTCTTGTATTCTCAGGTTCTCACCCCATGTCATTTCCCACTCCCCTCTGCTTTTAAATCCCATGTTTTGAAGTTCCTCTTAAAATGTCTTGGATGTAACTCTACACCTACACCTTCATTCACTATGCGCAGGTCTATAAATATCCAGTCCCCCACGTGACCTCCACCCACACCTTCACTGCTCACCTGCAGCTCAACTCGACAGGATCGGATCTTTATGAGTTCAGAAACACTGCTTGTCTGATTTAGCCCTGTTTCTGAATGCTCCGTTTTTCAAAGTTGACTATTTGTTTTGCTCATTATTTAAATCATTCTCATACCAACTCACACACTGTGAAACAAGACCACTCAGCCTACACATGAAAACATGGGATAAAACAAGCCATTTTGATGTTCCTTGGCTTCTGAGACTTGGGAGTGTACCACTCCTTAGTCCGAGTCTCTTGACAGCAGAGCTGAGTAAATGGTGAAAATTAGAATGGGGGAGAAATGGCTGTAAATGAGAGCTTCTGCTCCTCACTCCTCACTCCTGTGTGCTCGTGTTTGGGTGAACAGTGGCTCACCTCATTAAACAGGCTGTTCTGAACGGGGCTGTTTAGACAGGGGAGGGAGAAATCCTAACACTGTTATAGAATGTGATTTATGTTCGGACATGGATTGGCGCTGTGTCCTGGGTGAAACCCTAGTGCCCGATGCAGTCCTCCAGGTGGACGGTCGTTCCTGGTCGAGAGTACGGTGTGTGCGTTTGGCTGCCGCTTCTCACCAGTGTGTGTGTGGATTGTAAAGCGTCCTTGGGTGTCTAGAAAGCCACTATATAAGTGTAAAGATAGACATAAAAATGTATACAAACTATTAGTTTTGCATTTGTGTCTCTTTTTTTCAGACTTTACCATGTGTGGCACCTCGATTAGTTGCCGTCAGTAAAACCAAACCTCCAGACATGGTGCTTGAGGCGTACAAACACGGGCAGCGCAACTTTGGAGAGAACTATGTAAGTAAAGACAGAAAGTAAGAAACGTATTTTCTAAGTTATTATACATGTCTATGTCTTTAAAACTAAAGAGTGTGCTGGTCATTATTACAGGTAAATGAACTTCTGGAGAAAGCCTCTCACCCCCTGGTACGTGGCGTAGACTCTAAATGAATGTAATCACACGTTAAGCTTGATCACTTGGACAATATGCTTCTGATGTACTGTTTTTGTTTTAGATTTTATCGTCATGCAGTGAAATAAAGTGGCATTTCATTGGACACCTACAGAAGAATAACGTAAATAAACTCTTGGGTAAGGCACTTACCGAAGGCCAGCTTCCGTGGCCTTATTCACCTCAGTTCTCACAAACCAGAGACTTTGTGGTGTTATTATTTTGTGGCTTTTAAAATAATCTTGTTGTTGTTATTGGCTCACAGGTGTCCCAAACCTCTACATGGTGGAGACAATCGACTCTGCGAAACTGGCTGACAAAGTGAACACCTCCTGGCAGAAATTACGAGGCTCTAACACACAGAGGTTAAAGATCATGGTCCAGATCAACACCAGCGGAGAGGAAAGTGTGTGTCCACTACTACAACATTGTGATATGTTCTACTGGTACTCACCAGTGTTAGTGATATTACTACCATTAGATCACGGTGCTTGTGTGGCTTCAGACCCTATTACAATCACATGAAAATTAGGGGTAGGTAACATCAATTAGGTGAATTAATATAAGTTTTTTTGTAGCATATTGGGGTTAAAGAAACAGTGGATTTCCTGTGCACTGTAGTATACAGAGCAATGACTGGATTAGGAACACATACAGGGGTTGGACAATGAAAGTGAAACACCTGTCATTGTAGTGTGGGAGGTGTCATGGCTAAACTGGAGCAGCCTGGTGGACAATCTTCATTAACTCCACACTGCACCAGTAAGACCATGTGCATCCAATGGTTCAAACATTGTGTCCTGAAGGCGGTGCCGTGTATCGGGACGACAATGCACCAATACACACAGCGAGACTGGTGAAAGACTGGTTTGATGAACATGAAAGTGAAGTTGAACATCTCCCATGGCCTGCACAGTCACCAGATCTAAATATTATTGAGACACTTTGGGGTGTTTTGGAGGAGCGAGTCAGGAAACGTTTTCCTCCACCAGCATCACGTAGAGACCTGGCCACTATCCTGCAAGAAGAATGGCTTCAGATCCCTCTGACCACTGTGCAGGACTTGTGTATGTCATTCCCAAGACCAACTGACGCTGTATCGGCCGCAAAAGGAGGCCCTACACCGTACTAATAAATTACTGTGGTCTAAAACCAGGTGTTTCACTTTCATTGTCCAACCCCTGTACCTTATATGTACACTCACTGTCCATCCTTTTGTACCAGCACAACACACACTAACACACCACCACCCAAATCATACCTGCTCTGTGGACAACAGGGTGAAATGGGGGTAAGAAAGTATGCAGAGTAACAGATGTACTACAGTCTGTTATTGTAGAACTACAAAGAGCCTCTGTGTGGTGAGTGTAGCTACAGGGTGTTCCTAATCCAGTGATATATTTCTACTGTTTCCCACACATCAAACGACAGCTGTGGAATACTATTTAGTAGATTAATATATCTATTAATAGATTTTGTCATGCCACGCTCTCATCATTCCACAGAATTCAGCCATTTTAAAGTTATGAAATGTTAGTCTGGAAAACTACAGTCCCATGCTGATCATGAACCTTCTTCTCTGGGTTTTATTGCATTAGGTAAACATGGCCTGCCTCCTGATGAAACTGTTAACACAGTGAAGCACATTTTAGCTCAGTGTACGGCTCTGGACTTCGCTGGACTCATGACAATTGGCCGTTACGGCTATGACCTCACGGAAGGCCCCAACCCAGATTTTCAGGTACGTTAAAAGATGGTGACTGCCAATTTGCAGTGCTGTCAGTTGTGTTTATATGTGGGTTTCCCTTGGCCTAGATCAATTAAAAGATGATTGGACTGATATCATGATGTACACTGTATGGAGGATATTATTGGGACACTTACAGGAGCTCAGTTATTGAGTCAGCAGAGCACTGTCAACTTCTATATACATTGTATACACTTTGGCCGAGTTGCTGTGGTTCCTAAACACTGCCAATGTTCAATAACTCTGAACAGCTGAAGAGACTCTTAAATACAAATTAAAAAAATATCCGGAATCTGACTTTTCTTTCTAGTACCGCACCCGAACTGCACCAGAGTTTATCGTAATAGTAGCAAACCTTGCCGAGTGTGAACACACGCCTAGTTTTATATGAAACTACTGCCTCTGTTCTAATTATAAACATTTCTGAAATGTGTAGATGCTGCTGAAGTGTCGGGAGCAGGTGTGTGAGAGTCTGAAGCTCTCGGAGGAACAGGTTGAGCTCAGTATGGGCATGTCCACAGACTTTGAACATGCGGTGAGTTTAATAATTCTTCTGCCTTCTTTTGTGTGTTATTGCACGTGTATCTGTTCTTCTCTGCGCTCCGGATTGTGGTGTGTACATGGGTTGCAGGTGTGGGGGGTGTGTGTAAGTGACTTCAGAAACAAGCCACATATTCCTTTGTTGCAGTGTCCTCTTGTTTACAGGGTAAATCCTGCTGTCTCTGCGCTCTGAAAGTGGAACAAATTCTTGGAGGATAATGTTTTATCGTGACTGTATCATGGCTCTGGTTTGGTTTAAAGTTTAATAAAGTAGTTCTCCTCGTCTGAAACCGTAACTGATCAGTGAGAGTGGTTTCCAAGCCGTGAAGCCGAGACCAAATCCCGAGTGTCTCCCTACATCCTCCGTAGGGAACCGTGTCGGTCATAAAATAATGGTCATGTACACGGTGTCAAAAATAAACTTTCCCTGTTGCATTAACATCTAATTACAATCTGAATGATTAGATTAGATCTGTGATGTGCACTATTTTGGGGAGTATGGCACTTCTTGGGACGTGGCGTGGCGTGGGGTCTGCGTGGGTTTCCTCCGGGTGACTGTCTGTGAGGAGTGTGGTGTGTTCTCCCTGTGTCTGCGTGGGTTTCCTCCGGGTGACTGTCTGTGAGGAGTGTGGTGTGTTCTCCCTGTGTCTGCGTGGGTTTCCTCCGGGTGACTGTCTGTGAGAAGTGTGGTGTGTTCTCCCTGTGTCTGCGTGGGTTTCCTCCGGGTGACTGTCTGTGAGGAGTGTGGTGTGTTCTCTCTGTGTCTGCGTGGGTTTCCTCCGGGTGACTGTCTGTGAGGAGTGTTTTGTGTTCTCCCTATGTCTGCATGGGTATCCCTGCCTTGTGCCCATTGATTCCAGGTAGGCTCTGGACCCACTGTGACCCTGAACTGGATAAGCGCTTACAGATAATGAATGAATGGATGGATGGACGTCTACTCTGTGAACTGTGTTGTTTCTGGTAGAATGTGATCAACACCTTGTAGGTTTCTTGTGGAACCCAGCTCATGCTTTGTTCTGTATTTCTTCCATCAGATTGAGGTAGGCTCTACTAACATCCGTGTCGGTAGCACTATTTTTGGAACTCGGGAATATCCCACCACTCCCAGCCCAAGTCCAGAGAAGAAGCCAAAGGTCGTCTCCGAGGAGGCAGCGAAAAAGATGGAGCGGCTAACTGTGACAGAGCATTGAACGACAGAGACACACACCTGGATGTGGGCGGTTGAAGAGGACCTCTTGAGCATTTCACAAACATTACTGGAACACCCAAGTCGGAGGCCGACGATACGTGGTAATTCTTGCTCTTGACCTGGTCGTCTTAGGGTATGACGAGACGGGAAAGATTCACTGTAAGTCGCAGTGGTTTCAAATTTTTACTCAAAGTAGACACTGTACAGGTCTTCATAACTTTTTCACAATTTCATGTTTGATAACTTTAAGATGCAAGGACTACTGCCTACACACACACCTTGTGCCATTCTAGGTGGGACTAAATGTATGTTTTGATTTGTTCTTTCTTGTCACCATATCTAAATTAATATTAATTCTAATATGTTTTTTCGTTTCTCTCTGTATACCTACAGTTATCAAACATGAGTTTGCCTATGTTCTGTGAATGAAATGTGGACGTGGACAGTAAGTCAGCTAAAAGAGAACGTGTCTGTGTAAATATACAGTATTGTTTAACTACTTGTCTGTTGCTGTGAAAGCTGTGTTAACAGGACTGGTGTTGGCCATTTATCAAAAATGACAGCTACATTTTTAACACATCATTAACACTGCACCAGAACCCCTCCTCGTGTTCGTTTCCTGTAAAAGTAGATTTACTTAACGTCTGTCAGAACTAAGCTTCTCAACAAATTCACATTTACAATTGTGAGTATTTCTAAACACAATCTAAACCACAGCCAAAGCTTTGGAATTGTCAAAAATAACAACACAAACGGAGACGTGGAGGTTTTGTTCTGACAGCACCGTTTAACAGCGGGGCAGGTTTGTTCTATTGGACACACCTTATGAACCGTGGTGGGTTTCTGTGGCAGAAACTGTGTTGGGGAATGTTCAAATCGTCTAAAACATCTTACTATGCAGAAGTAACGGTAGTCGTACGAAGACTTCTTTTATTGTCTTTTGGGTTTTGGATATTTACAGTGTAGAATAAAACCTATTGTTACTGTCTGTGAACAGCTGTGAAAGGTACATGGAGAATGTACAGTAATTTGACCACGTGTACAGTGTCAGACAAAAGACTGTCTTGTCTATGGGTGGGTGTGTATATAAAACAATTCCTTGATCTGTACTTTGATGAGCAATAAAAAACATTAAGAACTGACAGCTCACACACACTTCACCAACGCTAACCTACAGCACATGTTTAAATCATTTACTCTGGATTCTAACAACAGACCACTGCTTTCACCAGTTTTCCTTCACGTACCTGGGAACCGTAACCCGAACACTGTGGCAAATGAAGACACAAGCTTTTCACAAACTACAACAAAAAAGAAGTTTTAATTCAGATGAAAATTTTTGTACAAACCCTTCATCATCCTGTCAAACCATCAATTTAAACATTTAAAAAAAATCTAGACATAAGCAAAGTGAGCAAAGGTCAGACTCCTGTTGCAGAAGCTATTCACATGCTTTTATGTGTATTTCTATGCATGCATTGTACATTAAATCAGTGGCATCTTCAATGGAATTCAGTTCAACTCTAAGTACAGAAAGCCAAATGACAGTCGGCCAAAACATTCAAATCATCTCCTTGTTCCCTACATTGTGTCCATTTCGTCGGCCCGATTTTACCTTAGGTGCAGTCTATAGTCATTACTCCAGAGTGTTAGCATCCCTTTCAGTCTAAAGAAGGACTAGAGGATGATAGCAACAGATGAGCTAGAAATTTGACCAACAAGGTGTGTCTAACAGAGTGGACACACTGTTTAAAAACTCGAGCAGCACTGCTGTGTCTGATCCACTCGTACCAATGAAACTCAGTGACCATTAAACATTAGAAGGGAGCTAAAATATGCAGAAAAACAGACTGCAACTGTAGAACTACAAATTGATAAAAATGGAAAAACGAGTGTAGAAACAAGGAGTTGTTTTTAATGTTACGGCTGAGCTCCATGTAAAATCATGTGACACTTCGAGCGAGAGGCTGGTGTGTGTTATTATTGGTCCACACTCCAATAACACTGAGTTTAGATCAGAGCCAAGAACGTTTTCAGAGTAAAATGTTTTTTTATAATTAGTTTATAGCTGGATTAGTGAGAATGTAATTAAACTGCACCAATAACAAGAGGTCAGATTGTGAACCAACATATACAAACTTAAAACATAAAACATAAAAAAAAAAAGATTGTAATTTGCATCATGGAATAATATGCAGCAGAGTCCTGAAAAGATTCCTTATCATTATCAACAACACAGCAATCCTGACGCAGCTCGAGTCGTAGACAAGCTGCCATTTTGTGATTACAAGTAAAATGACCCTATTTAAAGGAACACTATGTAAGATTCGTAATTCATTTTTACAACACTGTACTGAAATCATTGAGGAGGAGTGAGGACCTACCTGTTTCCTATCCTCCACCAATAGTTACATAGTCCAGTTTCTGCAGCGCTGAGTCCAGACTATCAACGACAGTGACTCTAATCTCCCTACTGCAGGTCAATATCACATTCTCTGATTTGGGCTAACTGAAGCAATTTATGAATAAAATGCGTTAATATTAAAACTGTTTACAGAGTATTGGTTTAGAGACCCTTTACCCTCCAAAATAGCAAGATATAGTCACAAAATTTGATGAAGATGTTTATATATTAAATAAAAACATGGGGTTTAACTCCATGTTAAACTTGAGTCCGTTGGTGAGATTTGTCATTGTAACGGCTTCTGTTTCACACAGAACTGAACGGCAGGTTTGGAATGAACAATGTAGTCTGCTGAAGATGCAATTCCTCAACAAGCTCATGGTCTCTCTCACACACAAAAAAAACTATGTAACAAATTGTCACGTTCTGACTGGTTTAAACAACAGTCAAGATACAAAATATCATGGCTTTAACCGCCTGAAAATTCAACAACGGGGCCGTTGGAGTTTAGCAAAAGCATGAACTCTAAATAATTCAGTGTACAACCAAAACGGACTAGTCGAACAGCACTGTGTATTTGTCTGTTATTTTTTTTGTCTTATTCACCAAGAAGTCTGTCTCCTCCTCTTAAGAATTTTACACCAGCTTTTTGGCTTCGAAGAAGCTCTTGAGATGCCGCATCTGCCAGATGGCAGTGATGATGAGGATGATGGTTTGGGCGATGGACCACCACAGGACGCGCTGGTTCGTGCTCTCGCTCGTCATACGAAAGCGCTCCTCCCGATACTACACACAAAACGCCAAACACACAACAATCTTTAGATGTATACATCCACAGCAAGGAGATGAAGCATATCACCATGGTGTTATGATGTATGATACATCTTTAACCTAATAATTTCACTGAAATGTCAGAACATGAACATGTCATGCCTTGCATAAAAACATATCCTAATATCATTAGTGTTCAGAAAGGCAGTCTTTGTTTTATCGCATAAGGTGCTGTAGTGACGTATGGCTAGGGTCTGTTTTCCATGCAGCCTGCCTTTAAAAACATTTCCGTACGAATGTGTCATTCCAAAAACCTAATTATATTCAAGCGTAGTGCTGTAGCAGGATGTCGTCAGTTTGTGAAATTTCTCGTCTCCTAGATATTCCATGATCCACTGTGTGTGGTATTATTGAAAAGTGTTTAGGAACCACAGCAACTCGGCTACTGAGTGGCAGACCATGTAAAGTTACAGAGAGAGTTATAGAACTTTGTAAAACTTTCTGTAGATGTGACATGCCCTTCAGTTGAAAATGTCTGGCAGAAAATAGCACGTGACAAAGCAGTGCCCAAGAATAAATGGAAACAGCTTAGGGCCACATTTGCCAGAGCAAAGAAAAAGCGTCTATGACTGTTTGGCCATTCTCTAATTTAAACACCTTTATACTAAGCAGAGTTTTGGATGTGGGTTTCTGGCCTTACACTACACAGACAGAAAGAAATAGAAATGTGGACATCCGCACTTCCCGCTCTCCTCTGTTCATTACAATTCTTGGCTGAAGACTCCTAGCCAGACAGCACTACACTAGGGTCTGACAGGATCGCTCATGGAGACTCACCCGCTGGTAGTTCTGCTCTTTCTGTATCTGCTCCACTTGGTCCAGGAGTTGCCGCACTCTCAGCTGAAGCTCGGTCAGCTTGTCTTTGGCAGCAATCTCTGGGTAGTTGTTTGTGTGCTCACCCACCTGAATGTCTAGGTGAACTCTCTGTCGGATCACAGAAAAAAAAGTGTTTCACCACCTCAACAGTGTTTCTCTGAAACCATCAGACGAATGTTTCATTAGCTACTACGGACCATGTCCGTGAAGCCTGAAACGAGGAGGCGAACTCGGACACTGGCACGCTGCACACGTGCTGCTGATGTAACGCGCATCACAAAGAATCAGCCTAATTACCCAATACCTAATCAAAGTGATTTTCTTCATATCGGGACTGATGTCAGATCATAATATCGGCGCATTCCCTAATCAGTAACATTATTCAACAGCTGTGTTTTTGCGCGTCAGTTGGCACAGTCTTTTGGTGGCAGTGACAATTCTGTGATGATTTGCATTTGACAAGTCCCCACAATTTCTAGCTCCACCCACATGTCCTGGATTGGCAAACTGCAAGACAATCAAAAAGGTAATCAAATTCATCTTTTCTTCTCAGATAAGGGGCAGTTCACTTAAAGCTGTAAAAGGGCAACACACACACTCACACATTCACTCACACCTACGGACACTTTTAAGTCGCCAATCCACCTACCAACGTGTATTTTTGGAGGAAACAGGAGCACCCGGAGGAAACCCACGTAGACACAGGGAGAACACACCATACTCCTCACAGACAGTCACCCGGAAGAAACCCACTCGGACACAGGGAGAACACACCACACTCCTCACAGACAGTCACCCGGAGGAAACCCACGTGGACACAGGGAGAACATACCACACTCCTCACAGACAGTCACCCGGAGGAAACCCACGCAGACACAGAGAGAACACACCACACTCCTCACAGACAGTCACTCGGAAGAAACCCACTCAGACACGGGGAGAACACACCACACTCCTCACAGACAGTCACCCGGAGGAAACCCACACAGACACAGGGAGAACACACCACACTCCTCACAGACAGTCACCCGGAGGAAACCCACACAGACACAGGGAGAACACACCACACTCCTCACAGACAGTCACCCGGAGGAAACCCACGCAGACACAGGCAGAACACACCACACTCCTCACAGACAGTCACCCGGAGGAAACCCACGCAGACACAGGGAGAACACACCACACTCCTCACAGACAGTCACCCAGAGGAAACCCACGCAGACACAGGGAGAACACACCACACTCCTCACAGACAGTCACCCGGAGGAAACCCACGCAGACACAGGCAGAACACACCACACTCCTCACAGACAGTCACCCGGAGTGGGAATAGTACCCACAACCTCCAGGCCCCTGGAGCTATGTGACTGCGACACTAACCTGCTGCGCCCCTGTGCCGCCCGGATTACAATGTATTAAACGTATTAAAATTGTGTTAAATTTTCAGAATTTTGTTGCACTTTATTTAACAATAAAAGAAAAGGCCAGTTTTTTAGTTAGTTACTAAGTAATTGCAGTTAAGATTGTAATATTAGACATTTACCTCATAAACAATTAAGTAGCTCTTCTGAAATGATGTGGCATCTACAGAGTTACTTCTCTCTACAACAGGGCCTCAAACCCTAGTCATCAGCTCTTATTGATGTGCAGAGAATCCAAGATTAGCAGTCGTTACTGACCTGGGCTTTTCCAAACAGGGATTTGAACCCTAGTCTATGGCAGAAAATGTAGAGGCTTTTCGCAGTACACCCAAATAAATACATTTTATTACAATAACACTGCATCATTTCAGCGCAGGTAGTACACTGTATTTCAGGGTTATAGCCCTAACATTATGCACATTTTCACAGATGCAATTCCTCAATTGTAAATTAGTATAAACTACTATACCCACTGATTTACAATCTGTCAAGTGGCACCCAGAATTTCTTTACGATACTGAAAACCCTGATCTTTGCTGAACTGGGCTCAGGGATGGAGCTCTAATGGACAACAAAAGCAACACTAGATGTTCCTGCCTTTCTACTTCACATCATGTGCATCAGTCATACCAGTTTTCCACCAGCAAAGAGTGCCATCTTTGTAGAGTTGGAATGCAGGCAGATTTGATGTTCGCCTGGCGTGTGGGAGGTGAAAGTGAACCGTCCATCTGAACCGTACTGACGAGACAGAATGACCTAAAATGACAGGCAGGAGAAAACAACAGAAACAGTGAGGCGTTAGTGAATATCAGGCGTGTTACAGCTCCAGCAGGAGGACCCCATGATGTCATTAAGGGGCTTTCACAAGAGGCTGAAAGTTACGTTCTACCTCTTGTGCCTCAGAGGATGTCACAGGTTTCCCTGCAGTAGATGGGTCTCCCACTCTTATATTATGTTCATACTACCAGGCTGAAATGACTCAAATCTGATCTCCTTCAGTGCGGTGTGAACATGTCAAATTCAGTTGTGTCACTTTCATACGTGGTCCTATATCTGACACGTATCCAATTAATTGGGCACGTGATGTGAACGTGAACGGCCAGATCGGATATTTATTATTTTCAGCCAACGCTACCAGGTAAATACATACACAGTGAATGGAACATACTGTTGACAAAATCTGAATGCAAGCAGAGTTTTAAAAGGGGGATGGAGAAGAGTATTACCTTGGTGTCGGGATCTTTAATCTCAACGTGCATGCCCAAACCTGGGGTCGCTGGCAGGAAAGAGCTGGTCTGTTTGTCCCACAGCTGTGTTCTGTATTTTCCTACATAACAAGGGACAGACAGAATAAATAAAGCACACCCATGACTCTGGAGGAGGACAATAATTCACTTAAACACAAACACACTTAATCACAACTAGGACTCTACACACTTTCCAAAAACACCCTAGCATTTAATCACAGAATGTCAAAAACCATCACCACAACAAAGGGGTTGTTCTGCAGGTAACAGACATCTGAGTAACCACAATAAACATATGTTGTAGTATTTTGATAAGTTTAATGACGTGGTTCCACTGCCAAACTTAAAGCCACCTATAAACAGGACACAATTTTAAAGTTGTTAGTGTCTAGTGTTGACTGTAAACCAGCAACATTACGGCTGAAGTGAGCTGAGCAGCGTGAACCTGTCTCATAACGGACAGCTCAGTTCCTGAAACACCTAAAGCAGGATGCAGGCAATTCCAGCTTTGTGTGCACACCCCTGACAGGAATTACAGCTCCGCCTCATAACTAACACAACACCCTGGACCTGATATCTGAAAGATTTATACAAATACTTCTCAGGTAAAGCTGATAAATCTAGATATAAAAATATTAACCCATGCTTATAGGTTTTAATAACACTTAAGTGAGTTTAAAAGTCTTTCCTCTACAACGTTTTGCATTTGATCTTCCATTGTGGAAAACATCACTTACACATTACCAACACCTTTAAAGGTGCACTAGGTCATTTTTTTAACTTGCTCAAATAAACGGTAAACTGTCATTTAAAACATCATTTTAGCAATTGGGCTCTTTTGAGGACATCCAAAACATCTTAGACTTGTGGCTTGCTCCTCGAGGTCAACGTTTCTCAGTCACCCCAATTTGACGGGACCCCTGACAAAGCCAGGCGACACACATAAAGGCTGATCTAGAGTAATGCACTAGTGCACCGTTTGGGATTCTGGATGCTCGACCTCTGGTGGCCAAAGAGGTGAACTACAACAACACTGACACATCCTGGATAAACTGCCTAGTGCACCTTTAATGAAGACTGTGACAGGCTGAATTGTGTTGTCAGAGTTTTTGCTGGGTTTAGTTGCTTGTTGATGACAGCTACATATATCTAAAGTTTCTGTTGTTGATCACACTGTTAACAATAATAATAAACAAGCTAACACTCACAGAACTAATTGAGTAAACCCTTTATCTGGCCACAGGGGTTAGTGTCCAAACCACAGCAAGGGAAACACAGTGTTGTGCCTTGGTCAGTTCTGGATAAAAGCTGTGCTTTATTATTAATTTAATGCGAAATAACAAAAGCCAGCGCGGCAGGTGTTGACGATGATGATGATGATGAAGATGATAATGCCCTAAAAGCTAATGCTAACAGGCTAACGGAGCCATAATGCTGAGTGGCTTTTTTTAAGAACATACCTATCACCATCGTCTCATCGGGTATTTCCTCTATGAAGCATTTCTTCTCTGTCTCTCCGATGTGGAAATACAGGGCTGTGCTCAGGGAAAGCCAAGCAAACAGCAGGACAAGCCCCAGAGAGGACACCGCAGCCTTCATCTCCAAACCCACTGATTCACTGCCCCGCTGTAACGCGGCAATTCGGAGAGTCGACTCCAGAAGAGTCGGTTCCACAGTTGGGTCCAAACCGTTGGTTCAAACTGAATAGTGGAGTCAACGAGCTTTGACTCTAAACTTGAAAATCAGCAACGACATGTCACCGAATAAATATCAAGACATCACACTAAAGCTTACTTGTATGCATACAATATATTTAAATATATATTTTAGTGGTTAATTTTAATTTATTTATTTATTTATATAAGGTCCCAGTGTGTAATTATTTTTATACACACTTTATTTTGCTTCCAACACCAATTGAATTAATTTTAAAAATAAATAATACAAATAATTCAAACAGAAACTTCTTATTGAACACAGAGAATTACTGTTCCATATCTTTAAAATGGAATATGTATTTATATATGTATATATTTTGCCTTCCTGCCCCCCCCCTTTCTAGCGCCGTCCACTTTGGGAACCACTGTCCTCGCATTATTCGACGCGCCATTCACCAGGCTTTTATTTTGAAATGCCGAAGACAGAGGGATTGTTCTAGAGGCTGTAGCCGGACTGTGGTGGTGGTGGTGGTGTTGTTGTGGAGAGCGGATACGTTGTTATTTACAGCCTTTAATCTCTGTCTCTTCTTTACCGTTTGTAAAGTTTCCAGTCGCAGGTAAAGTGTCGCTGAAAGCTCGCCATGGCGCAGTACAAAGGAGCGGCCAGCGAGGCCGGAAGAGCCATGCAGCTGATGAAGAAACGAGAGAGAGAGCGAGAGCAACTGGAGCAGCTCAAACAGAAAATAGCAGAGGCAGGAACTCACCAACATTAACTGCTGATTCTGATAGGGCTTCTTTTACTGTATCACTTACAAACCAGTCTCACAAGACAGAGATTTAAGAGGGTTAAAAGGGCCAAATAAATTCAGACTTAAGTCAATTAAGTCATGAGTACACTATATGGACAAAAGTATTGGGACAGACCACATAATCATTGAATACAGATGTTTAATTCAGTGCCATTGTCAGAGATGTACAATCATGCTGCCCAAAGACCACTCAATTCGAGCATGGTGCTGCACTAAGATGCCACCATTGCAGCATGTCAGTTTGTAAAATTTCTTCCCTTCTAGATAGTCCACAATCAGCTTTGAGTGGAGTTATTGAAACGTTTAGGAACCACAGCAACTCGGCTACAAAGTGGCAGTGCTGTCACACAGTTTAAAAGTCGACAGTGCTCTGCTATTTAACCACCTTAACCACGTTAAATCTGCATAGGAGGAACCAACTCCATAATAATACCTGTGGATTTAGAGTGGAATATCATAAAAAAACCTCCTGTAGGTGTAATGTGTAGGTGTCCCAGTACTATTTTCCACATAGTGTAAGTCACATAAGTTCAATTATATAGAATAAATAAACACTACTAATAGAACAACATCTAATTTATAAAAGGATGATGTTAATTACTATGTCTCAAAATGCTATTCATATTCTTGTTCCTCTAATTTAAATAATATCATTTTGTGCTCTCCAGGACAACATGGTGAAATCCAACATTGATAAGAAGTTCTCAGCTCACTATGATGCTGTTGAGCAAGAGCTAAAATCAAGTACTGTGGGTCTGGTGACTCTGAATGACATGAAGGCCAAGCAGGAAGCCCTGGTGAAAGAGCGAGAGAAGCAGCTGGCCAAGAAGGAGCAGTCCAAAGAGCTACAGCTGTGAGCCTGCTTTTTTTTCTTTCTTTCTTTTCGTAACTGTTTTTTATTCCCACATGAATCCACTGACTCAAGCACTTTGTTTTGAATCTGAAGATGTTTTATTTGGTTCTCACACACTTTCTCTTTCATGTTATCTACAAAGGAATGCCATTCATAATTTTTGTCATTTTTCACTTTAGAAAACTGGAGAAACAAAAGGAGAAGAAGCGGAAAGAGGAGCAAAAGCGAAAGATTGCCAGTTTGTCCTTTAATCCAGAGGAGGGGGAAGATGAAGAGGAAGAAGAAAACGATGAAGAGGAAGAAGACTGTATGTGGTTTTAATTTTCTGACACCACCAGAGATTAATGCCATTATTTTTAGTCGTGTTTCAGAGTAATATAGCCTTTACAGATTGGATGAGTGTCCTGATGTTTTGCTGCTGTATTTTCCAGACGCTCCAGTAAAAAAGAAGAAGCTTGGGAAGAACCCAGATGTTGACACCAGCTTTCTACCAGACAGAGAAAGAGAGGTAAACTTTGTTTACTTGTGCTTGGGTGTGGTGCAACATTTACAGCAGTGGAACTAGACGTAAAGAAATGTTATTTCTAAATTTCTGGTGTCAGGTGACCAGTGTTTATGTTTATGTTTTATGTTCATGTTCTTCAAGGAAGAAGAAAATCGCCTGAGAGAAGAGCTTAGACAAGAATGGGAACGAAAGCAGGAGAAGATCAAAGGTAAGTGCATGGGGAAGAAAAAAAATCCTGCAGTATGTGACAGATACATTCTCCAACAAAATTCCAACCCACTGCATTTCATTATCTAAAACATGTTCAATGATTCAAGACATTTGTTGTTATGACGAATTAAAACAGTCAAGTTAGGCTATTAATATTACAATAAATAATGACACGGCTAAATGTCGAAATTTCAGCAGTGATCCAGTTTCCAAAAAAGGTTATTACTCTTTTACAACTGGAAATACCAGATATGGCTTATTTTTGTTATTATTATTATTATGTTATTTTTAGATTTTTAAAATTAAGCGATGCATGTAGTCCACAATGAATTCAAATGTCCAGCACTGATTAAAAACATGTTATTAACACTTAACTAAGATGGAAAAGGTGAGCACGGGAAGAGGCACACTACCAATAACCAAAAGCTGTCCTTGAAAAATGACACAGCACATGAATGCTGTTTGCACACTCCTACACTTCTTTTAGGACAAGACTCTTCTACAGAAACTGGCCTCTTTGTCAGTTCCCTCTACAAATAGCAAAAGATTAAGGGCAGTGGGATCTTGAGTTGAAAACCCATGCTTTTAAAACCAAAACCACTTTATTTTGCTGGATAATCTTAAACCTACAAGGAATTTATCTTGGTGAGGGCACACATGGCTGAACATAATGAACAAGCAAAACAAGTACACAGATGATTTACAGTATTCAAGAGTGGGAAAATATCAAATAAATCAGTAATAAAATGTTATATAATGGGCGCTTAGCAACTTTTCATTCCATTTGTCGTTTACATTTTCTGAAAATCGCATTAAGTTACAATTAAGGAGATATGCGGTTTTGTTCTGATGGCTATAAGCTACTGTAATCTACTCTCTCTATCTTATTTTCATATTTAGTTGTAACAATGATTGGTATTTATGTTGTAAATATGTTTGGTAATGTTCGTCAGGTCTGCCACTTGGGGGCACTAGAATGTTTCTTAGCTAAATGCTAACTCCTGAGGGAAATCATATTACATTGATCCCTCGTTTTTCGCGGGTTTTTTTTAATAGAGGAAATATATTTATTTTATGTATTTAACGAGTATTTGGACTTTTAAAACCCTCACTGCACTGTTAACAACCCACCCCTTTGCATTAAACAGTCATTCTATAATGTTTTTTTTAGCTGGAACTACATGTGTTTTCCTACCAGTTTCTTTAATAGAGTCATTCCTAAGCTGTGATTTAGCGTCAGTAAATTTCACACGGATGTGGACATGAACAACACATGTACTTTACGTAAGAAACACTTGTAAATGATATATTTTGTCACCTACAGGCCTAGTCTAATACATGTAAATAATAATAATAAAAATAGTGGCTATTCATCTTTAACGGTTTTCCCTCAATATCCGCGATATAACGGTCATAAGCCCCCTCGAAAAAACCCGCGAAAGATGAACCGCGAAGTAGCGAGGGATTACTGTATTCATATTATTACCCAAAAAGAAGCCTTTACCAGTTTCATAGCTTCCTTTTGTATGTGCTTGTGTTGCCATGTGATATCCCTTTATGCTTATGACTTAGATTCAGTTCTGTATCTAATTCTGGTTTATTTATTTGGAGCGAGTTTACTAACCTACTAAGTGCGTTTGGAAATGGCTTGATTATTAGTCTTTGTACACAGCATGTAGATTAAAATAAGCCCTTGTTTCATCACTCATTGTCCACGGTATATGTGCATTTTGTAATCACATTAACAGACTGTTGACCTGTTTTCTTTGTTAGAGTTTAAATGACTTTCACATCATGGACATTTTGCTCTGAGACCTCTGTCTGAATCATCAGCAGCAACCCTCCAGCAACTTTGTGTTTGATATATGTAACTTTAATGATTACCACACGTGACTGTGCCTTTAAACTGGTCTTTGTGTCCTATGCAGGTGAAGAAATTGAAATCACTTTCAGTTACTGGGATGGGTCCGGACACAGGAAAACAGTCAAGGTAATTACAGCCAACGGTGCCACAGCCACAAAACTCCACTCGTCTTTCCAGTGAATCCTGATATGTATTTTAAATATGTATTCTGTTATTGATATTGTTCACTTCATTCAGGATTTAAATCAGAGTTGAGCAGTACACAGTTGTTTAAAGCCGTTTCCTCCTCAGTTTCTTAAGTCTTTATTTATATGTAGGGAAGAGGATCATTTCCTCACTTGATTGTCTGTTTAAAAAGTCATTTAAATGTTCCAGACCTAGTGTGTGAAGCTAATTTAACAGAACTTACTTTGGTGATGTCCCTAATTAATTTTGTTCTGTTGTGGTGTCTGCAGATGAAGAAAGGCAACACGATTCAGCAGTTTCTCCAGAGAGCCCTGGAGGTTTTGAGGAAAGATTTTAGTGAGCTGAGGTGAGCTAGTGTGAAAGGCTTTTTAAAACCACTCTGCCTTGTAGACTTACAGGCATCTGAACAAGTAATTGTAAGTTACCATTAAGGAGATGTGAGGTTTTGTTCTGATGGCTATAAGCTACTTTAATTTACTCTCTCTTAATTTTACTCTCTCTTAATCTTATTTTCATATTTAGTTGTAACAATGATTGGTATTTCTGTTGTAAATATGTTTGGTAATGTTCGTCAGGTCTGCCACTTGGGGGCACTAGAATGTTTCTTAGCTAAATGCTAACTCCTGAGGGAAATCATATTACATTGATCCCTCGTTTTTCGCGGGTTTTTTTTAATAGAGGAAATATATTTATTTTATGTATTTAACGAGTATTTGGACTTTTAAAACCCTCACTGTGCTGTTAACAACCCCCTATGCATTAAAAAGTCGTTCTATAATGTTTTTCAGCTGGAACTACATGTGATTTCCTACCAGTTTCTTTAATAGAGTAATTCCTAAGCTGTGATTTAGCGTCAGTAAATTTCACTCGGATGTGGACATGAACAATACATGTACTTTACGTAAGAAACACTTGTAAATGATATATTTTGTCACCTACAGGCCCAGTCTAATACATGTAAATAATAATAAAAAATACTGGCTATTCATCTTTAACGGTTTTCCTAGATTTTCCCTCAATATCCGCGATATAACGGTCATAAGCCCCCTCGAAAAAACCCGCGAAAGATGATGGGGTTTTTGAGGAAAGATTTTAGTGAGCTGAGGTGAAAGGCTTTTTAAAACCACTCTGCCTTTAAAACTTTTAATTTTAATTTAATTTAAGACTCAAATTTATTGTTGCAGAAAAATATATTAATTTTACATATTATTATTATTATTATTGCTATTACATATTCATGAACATTATTCTATAATATAAATATATAACTGTATTTCTGTTAGAAATTTTTCCATCTTTTTATTCAGCGATTGCAATTTATTTGGCATTGGAAAGACAATAGATATTTGTGATTTATGCATAAATTTAATGTTTAAAATTTAAATCTCTCACACAGTTTTGCTTCCATGTTTATTTTAAACATTGTAATTCACACAGATATGACCCCTCTGTGTCCACAGATCTGCTGGAGTGGAGCAGCTTATGTATATTAAGGAGGATTTGATCATCCCACATGTAAGTGGAGCTAGATCACAGAGTAGAAACATCTGGACCCTAAAAGCATATTGACATAAAGCTTTTTTTTTTTTTTTTTTTTTTTTTTTACATATTTTCTGGTGAGCCTTTTGAGGAGATTTCAGTTCTCTTTCTGATTTGAATTATTGTAGGCTGTTTTTCCTGAAACACAAAGAACTGTATCATTTCATAAAAGTATATGAAACACATTTGTGCTCCGTTTGATATGTGTGATGTGCGGTGTGCAGATTTAATGATGTTTGAATGAGGGCATTCAGACCTCGTTCAGAACAAGAAACGTTTCTAATAAAAACATCCATCGGTCTTTAAACATCCTGTGTTTACTCCTGTGTTTTATTTACAGCATCACAGCTTCTATGACTTCATTGTGACAAAAGCTAGAGGCAAGAGCGGTGAGTGTTTTCTTTTTATTTGTGTGTTTCTTTTCGTTTGCTCTACGCCTACAGTCTTTGTCTCCTAAAGCCCACTGTTGTAGTGCTTCTATGATTTGCCTTCATTTGAAGAGATAACATCGAGGAAACCCTTGTGTTCTCTCTCAGGGCCGCTCTTCAGTTTTGACGTTCACGATGACATTAGGTTGGTGAATGACGCGACTGTTGAGAAGGACGAGGTAAAATGTTCATTGTCATAAAACATTTAGAGTTTTTTTTTTTTTCAAAAACCTTCCACGTGATGAGTTTGACTTGTGTCTGTTTTGTTGTGTGTTTCCGTCCCCAGTCACATGCGGGTAAAGTGGTTCTGAGGAGCTGGTATGAAAAAAACAAACACATCTTTCCAGCCAGCCGCTGGGAGCCGTACGATCCCGAAAAGAAGTGGGACAAATACACGGTTAGTATTTTAAAGTTTGAGATGTTTTGAAGCAGCTATTTTGTGTAAAGTATAATTGTAATTCAAAGTTCAAACCTTCCGCTCTTTTGTCATTTTACGGTAACCATTGTTTAGAATAAAAAATGACATTTGAAGTTTTGATCAACAAAAAATAGCCTAAAAATGAAGTAGTTTAAAAACGTGTGAGACGTGTTTGTCGCTGTAATCGCATTTGCATTGATTAGTTCTGTTCTTGTGGATAATATTGTATCCAGAAGTACGTGTAATTTTTGGTTTAGACGATTTAAAGACGGTGATTCAAATTTTTTTCCATGTGAAAAAAATGTAATTTTTAATATTAGAAACCCGTGAAATACCGTAAAAAAAACAGGAGAACATTTGAATCTTGAATTACGATTATATTACATCAAAAATAACACTTAATAAATTGATAGATATGTAAATTATTTTCTTTGGGTAGAAAATATAAATTGTACAGAATGGATCTAAAACCAGGAAAGATGATTACATTTCTCTTAAAAAAAACAAAAACAACAAAAAAAAACACAGTAAATAGTCCTGACTGCGTTAGATGTTTGTATTAAGACAGAGTCGGTGTTGATGTAAGTTTAAAGCAGCTCCACTGTGCTTTATTTAAAGTGTTTTTGTTTTGCTTTGTGTTTCAGATCCGATGAGGGGTGGCGGTCGGTGCCCGTGAGGAGCCTGGACTTTAGAAATATGTCGCTGATGTTTGTGTATAGTGCCATTTTATTTTATTTTTTTTAAACATTTAAAAAAATTATTCTCCTTATATTGTTCCTTTGTAAATTGCAGTACACTGTGTCTCACCCATCAGATGTTGGATAAGGTTTAATTATGCAACAAATATAAAGGTCTTACTACCAGATAAACCTTTCTGTTAGAAACACCTTCTGGATGTAAATAAGATGTTGTTCCACCTCTGGATGTTAAAAATGCTTCTGCTGTCCCACTCACCTCTTGTATAAAAACATTTTTGGCCTTTCACAGCAAAACCCATGGCTTGCTTTGATTTATTTCATTTATTTTAGGGCTTTTACTTTACTTTACTTTATTACATTTAGCAGACGCTTTTATCCAAAGCGACTTACAATGATAGTACAAAAAATATAAAAAATTAAAACATTGAACAATGCAACATTAAAAGATTATGTCTATACGCATCAGATAGTTATACTGGCTAATGCAGGTGTTGTCTAAAGAGCTCAGTTTTTAGGAGTTTCTTAAAAGCGGCGAGGGACTCCGCTGCTCTGGTGGAGGTAGGCAGCTTGTTCCACCATCTGGGAACTATGGAAGAGAACAGTCTGGATTGCTTAGTGCGGATGTTGGGTAAAGCAAGGCGACGTTCAGTGGAGGAGCGCAGTGGCCGAGGAGGGACATAGGCCTTTAGGAGCAAATGCAGGTAGTAGGGCGCCTGCTCTGTCATCACCTTGTAAGCGATCGTGCAGGCTTTATATTTGATGCGAGCAGCAACCGGAAGCCAGTGGAGCTCAGTGAGCAGTGGGGTGATATGTGCCCTTTTTGGATTGTTGAAGATCAGACGTGCTGCTGCATTCTGGATCATCTGTAATGGTTTTATAGAACAGGCTGGAAGGCCCGTTAGCACTGCATTGCAGTAGTCAAGACGCGAGATGACCACAGCCTGCACTAGGAGTTGAGTGGCATGTTGGGATAGAAACGGTCTAATACTTTAACATTATTAGAAAGGGCTCATACTTTAACATTTTTAAAAAATAAATAAAAAAGGATGAATGGTTTAAAGCGGCACGGTGGTGCAGCAGGTAGGTGTCGCAGTCACACAGCTCCAGGGGCCTGGAGGTTGTGGGTTCGATTCCCGCTCCGGGTGACTGTCTGTGAGGAGTGTGGTGTGTTCTCTTTGTGTCTGTGTGGGTTTCCTCCGGGTGACTGAGGAGTGTGGTGTGTTCTCCCTGTGTCTGTGTGGGTTTCCTCCGGGTGACTGTGAGGAGTGTGGTGTGTTCTCCCTGTGTCTGTGTGGGTTTCCTCCGGGTGACTGTCTGTGAGGAGTGTGTTGTGTTCTCTCTGTGTCTGCGTGGGTTTCCTCCGGGTGACTGTCTGTGAGGAGTGTGGTGTGTTCTCTCTGTGTCTGCGTGGGTTTCTTCCGGGTGACTGTCTGTGAGGAGTGTGGTGTGTTCTCTCTGTGTCTGCGTGGGTTTCCTCCGGGTGAGTGTCTGTGAGGAGTGTGGTGTGTTCTCCCTGTGTCTGCGTGGGTTTCCTCCGGGTGACTGTCTGTGAGGAGTGTGGTGTGTTCTCTCTGTGTCTGCGTGGGTTTCCTCCGGGTGACTGTCTGTGAGGAGTGTGGTGTGTTCTCCCTGTGTCTGCGTGGGTTTCCTCCGGGTGATTGTCTGTGAGGAGTGTGTTGTGTTCTCTCTGTGTCTGCGTGGGTTTCCTCCGGGTGATTGTCTGTGAGGAGTGTGTTGTGTTCTCTCTGTGTCTGCGTGGGTTTCCTCCGGGTGAGTGTCTGTGAGGAGTGTGGTGTGATCTCTCTGTGTCTGCGTGGGTTTCCTCCGGGTGACTGTCTGTGAGGAGTGTGGTGTGTTCTCTCTGTGTCTGTGTGGGTTTCCTCCGGGTGACTGTCTGTGAGGAGTTGGTGTGTTCTCTCTGTGTCTGCGTGGATTTCCTCCGGGTGACTGTCTGTGAGGAGTGTGGTGTGTTCTCCCTGTGTCTGTGTGGGTTTCCTCCGGGTGACTGTCTGTGAGGAGTGTGGTGTGATCTCTCTGTGTCTGCGTGGGTTTCCTCCGGGTGACTCTCTGTAAGGAGTGTGGTGTGTTCTCTCTATGTCTGCGTGGGTTTCCTCCGGATGCTCCGGTTTCCTCCCACAGTCCAAAAACACACGTTGGTAGGTGAATTGGTGACTCAAAAGTGTCCGTAGGTGTGAGTGAATGTGTGTGTGTGTCTGTGTTGCCCTGTGAAGGACTGGTGCCCCCTCCAGGGTGTATTCCCTCTTTGCGGCCAATAATTCCAGGTAGACACTGGACCCACTGTGATCCTGAATTGGATAAGCGCTTACAGATAATGAATGAATGAATGGTTTAAACCCACAGCTCCCACCTAAAGGTTTCTCAGAAACTGTTTAAAGCGTGTCCTGGCAGAGGCTGGGTACTGGTTCTGGTTGCACGCATTGGGTTCTACAGAGGGATGTTTCGTGTGTCTCTTGTTTTATGAAGGTTATAATTAGTGTTCAGTTGAGTCAGTGAAAGTGCACGTTTAGTCACTTCTCAGGGTGGAGACAAATTGATAAGCTGCTTGTTTAACTAGAAATACTTGAGCCATCTGACATCAACAACCAAACAGCTACTGCCTGAGGCTACCACTCCTTCAATCCCTCCTGTTTTCTTCTCCAACACACACACACACACACACACACACTCTCTCTCGCTCGCTCTCATGATACTTCTGTCTTGTTCTTCTACTGGACCTCCTCCTGAGTCCTACTATGACCAGAAGACCAAGAGCATAAGGGAAGGGCAGGATGTTCAAAAACAGACTGGATTTCGCTTTATTCCTGCTCTGTGCGTTCGTGGGAACCCAAGGGACCAGGACATATTTCCAGCCTCAGAACTGCACACTGCAGTGTGTTCGCCAGGTAATCGTTCACTTTCCAGCCTCCAGTCGCCTGTCAACAACAAAGGGGTGATTGACTCTTCTTTCTGGGGTATGTCTTGTTTTAACTTTGCTGTGTCTGTGTTAATGGAAAAGCTCTTCAGTGGTAGGTACAGTGTACAGTTCCCAGGTGAAGTTCTGAAGAAACACCGGTGGGTGTTTATTTGGACTTGTTGGAGCTGGTAAAATAATTTGACTTGCATGTGCATGGCGAAGTAGCAGTGCATTGATTAGTGACACTTTAAATTACAGCCCCGGCTCATCACGGAGTAAGTACCTGGTGAGTAAGCCCTAAGATACAATAAGTACTGAGTAAGTGAAGGGTATAATACTAGAAATATGTGGTTATTACTGGACTTCTTACAACTCATTTCATAATTTCATCATTATTCAGCTGTGTACAGATAATGCCTCAGTACATACACAGTGTTAAATATCTCTTAATTGTGTGATGATGGTGACTGTGGTAAATCACACGTCCTGAACAGTGGAACTCAGCTAGAGCCTGTGATGGAAGTAGCCGACCATGTCCTTCTCTGTAGGTGCATTGTAAATCATTGTAAAGGATATATTCCTCATTGATAATAAATGACAGTAACAGTCACTCGCATAAACCTTTACTTACTCTGTACTTACATTTTCTTACACCTTACTTAACAGGTACTTACTCTATATTTACAGCGTGCCTTATTTGTAAAACCAAATGTTTCCAGTATCTTGCCCTTTACTCAGTACTTACTTTATCTTACGGCTTACTTACTCAGTACTTACTTTATCTTACGGCTTACTTACTCAGTACTTACTTTATCTTACGGCTTACTTACTCAGTACTTTATCTTACGGCTTACTTACTCAGTACTTACTTTATCTTACGGCTTACTTACTCAGTACTTACTTTATCTTACGGCTTACTTACTCAGTACTTACTTTATCTTATGGCTTACTTACTCAGTACTTACTTTATCTTATAGCTTACTTACTCAGTACTTACTTTATCTTATGGCTTACTTACTCAGTACTTACTTTATCTTACGGCTTACTTACTCAGTACTTACTTTATCTTATGGCTTACTTACTCAGTACTTACTTTATCTTATAGCTTACTTACTCAGTACTTACTTTATCTTATGGCTTACTTACTCAGTACTTACTTTATCTTACCGCTTACTTACTCTGTACTTACCCAGTAATTATCGGGCTGTAATTTAAAGTGTTACCCACTGGTTGTAGTTTGATAATTCCCTGTTAAGTATCTAATATCTAAAATGATCAGACTGTTTGTCTGAGTTCAAAGGTAGATGTTAAACTTACATTAAATGAAACAGAACAATATTTTTGTGAACATTTATAATTTGAGTTTATAAAATAGGAGAAGATCAAAGTTTAATTATAAAATTCAGTGTTAGATATTTCAGAAAATAATGAACATCAAAATTCATAACAGGTCATTTAATAGATAGCTGACGGACAGGTGACGTGAAACATCTGCATCTGTCAACAGGTGGGGTTTAGTTTTCAATAAGTGAACAGTCTGTTCTTGAAACTGATGTTGATAGCAGGACACTTTTTAAGTAACCGGGTGCGAAGAACTAAACTGTGATGGTCATAATGTAACTTTGGAAAGCACCTACACTGGGCATGGAGCTTCAGAGCTGGACCATGGAGCAATGGAGGACATTTGAGGAGGCAGTTTTGGAAAAAAATCACTGAGCACTTGTAGAATTTATAGAAACAGTCGATTTGAAGTCACAGAATGAAACGTTTTGTGAGTTGCAGAGTTGTATGGTCCCACAAATAGAACACATATTTGTAAATCAGTTACACAACTGTAGAATAATTTATCACAAATACATGTTCCTTGGATAGTTGTCTTGCACAAGCACATATCAGTAACTACATCAGCTTGAATCTGCGGGTACAAATCTCAAACTCACTTTTTTCGCTCACAAGTTCTGTGTGTTCGCTCTTTCACAACAAATATCTCAGTCAGTGTGGTGCGCAAGTGATTTGTAGAGTCAGGGGTGAGCACTGTTCCGAGAGCTGCCAATCCTCTTGACCAATCAGAGGAGCTTGTTGGACATCTGTTGAATGCTAGTTTTTGATTTAAATGATAAACATCGCCTTTAATGGGGGAAGAGTTGGGGGAGAGGGGTCATCCAGCCCACTGCTGTCTTGAATTTCCATCTTTGGACAGTTGACCAAACCGGCGATGGACAGTTCACCAACACAGGAGCTCTATGTAAGAGACGCTCTATATATAGTCACTTAATTTGAGTTCCTGTCTGTGTTCATCTTCAGGGAACCCCAGGATGTGAGTACTGCAGGATCAGTAAAGAAGATGTCCAAACTACACTTGGCTCCACGTCTGCCGGCCTGTTTGGAGGTAAGTGGTTCTGAGATGGCCCTGAGCGGTGGTGTAGTACACGTTATGTGTGATAGTATTCCGGTTGAGGAGAGAATCAAAAGAATAGAGCTGCTCTGGAGTAGCTGCTCATGAGGTCACCATGCCCAATGCCAAAATCTGCAAGATGAGCCTATAGCCGGAGGTGGAGCACCAAATGTTGAGCCCTGGGCACAGAGGTATTTCCTCGCCCCTCTCAACAACTATAAACTGTTTTAAAAGAGTCTCCACCGTGCACCATCTGCAAACATTTACATGTTTTAAGTTGGATTATTGTATTATAAACTTTGTTAGTTGTACAGTTGAATTAACATAAACATTCAATGTAAAGTTGTATTAAAGCAACATTAGGTCACAGCTTCAGAATCACTTTGATGCTCTACGTACTAGTAATAGGGAGAACAGAGCATCTCTCAATGCTGCTCTGGGCTCGGCACTACAGAAACTACACTACGTAACTCCTGGAAGAGGGCAGGAAACATGCTTGACATTGAACATGGTGACCGTAGGCTCATATGGAACATGAATTTCATTCTTTTTCATGAAAATATCTGTACATCTGTCCACAAATGTTGTATTTGAGATCCTCCACATCTGCACAAAGCCTTTAATGCTGACTCTTCTCTGCTTGGGCCAGGTTGTGTGCCATGGCCGTGTCATTCTTTTTTAGGGCAGCAGACCCCTGAGATCTGCCAGCACTATGTCCACGCTCCGCAGAACGTTACCATTGAGTTTGTGGATGATCCAAGCACTAAATATGATACAATTGTTGTGTCCTGGAGACCAAGCCCATATGGTAATAATGAGGAAAATATGATTGTTTCTTTGTCCTTAAAAAGGTTGCCAGTGTTGTTTTTCTCCGTACACTATAAATGTTTATGACCCATGAATCATAAGGGACCCCACGAGCATGCAGTGTTCTCTTTTGTTTGTCACGATATTACTACAAAAGCAGTGCTGGAAAGTTCTTAGAGCGTAACTGTCCGTGACTCTCGTACGGCGTAGGAAGGCCCGCCCTTTCCCCATATCTCAAGGCAATGCTAGGAAACACTGATGTCTGTTAGGGAACAGAACTGAACTGGGCCGTTAAAGCAACACTAGGTAGAATTTTCACCTTAAAATTACTGCTTCAAAATCACTTGATCAAGGATGTTTAAGTGACTCGTAATACAGATAATAGATCTTCTGTCTATTCCCTGCTCAGCACTGCAGAGACAGCATTATGTAACTTGTGGAGGAGGGTAGGAAACCCCTCATAAAACAACAAAAACTACGAAACTAGCAATTTACTATTTGCTCACAATTACAAGTCTTTAAGTAAAAAAGCTTTTATTATTATTATAATTATTATTCATTCATTCACTGTCTGTAACCCTTATCCAGTTCTGGGTTGCGGTGGGTCCAGAGCCTACCTGGAATCATTGGGAACAAGGCGGGAATACACCCTGGAGGGGGCGCCAGTCCTTCACAGGGCAACACACACACATTCACACCTACGGACACTTTTGAGTCGCCAATCCACCTACCAACGTGTTTTTGGACTGTGGGAGGAAACCCACGCAGACACAGGGAGAACACACCACACTCCTCACAGACAGTCACCTGGAGGAAACCCACGCAGACACAGGGAAAACACACCACACTCCTCACAGACAGTCACCCAGAGGAAACCCACGCAGACACAGGGAGAACACACCACACTCCTCACAGACAGTCACGCGGAGGAAACTCACGCAGACACAGAGAGAACACACCACACTCCTCACAGAGAGTCACCCGGAGGAAACTCACGCAGACACAGTCGAGAACACACCACACTCCTCACAGACAGTCACCCAGAGGAAACCCACGCAGACACAGGGAGAACACACCACACTACTACTCATTATTATTATTATTAATATTATTGTTATATATATATATTATTATATCATTGTTATATTATATATTATTATTATTATTATTATAAATTTCAGGGCAGTAGATCTACAGTCATCTTCAGAGTTTATCTGTAGTTGCTAATGTCATCGCTGATGTTTTATTTTCTGCAGGTATTGCTTTTCTGCGAGGGTTCCAGGTGACCCTTCAGGCTTTGGGTGGCACTCAGGGCTCCTGTCAACTCTTCCTTCTTCAGAACAATCTGTTGCTTTCTGGCGTGCACACTCAAAGGGTACATAAATACATAAATATATATATATATATATATATATATATATATATATATATAGCCTCTATAAGGTATATGTACTCTATATAACCAAATATATTCAGACAGCTCTCAATATCCTTAATAGGGATACTCTTGTAGAACGGCTTAACTTTAGAAGGTGGAACATTTCTGCGAGGACACAGACAATGCATTGGACGTAATGACATTAGGCTCACCTTAGAGTAGCAATAGTTTAAACCCTGTGTCCAGAAAGTGTGGATTTATTTGGTAAAATCATAATGAAATAAAAAATCTGAATTTTCCCTTGAGCATTCATTTAACTGACAAAAGTAGAAAACAAAATATATCTCCAGTCACCAACATGAAAATACTTTGTAAATATAAATAAATGTAAAATCTGATGGCAAAAATGGATTCAAAACTTGAGCAAGGGGTAAAATAATAGGGAAAAGTTTATACAAAATAAAAGTTTTCACTGTTTTCGAAAGAGAATTGTCAAACGAGTATAATAATAAAAAAAAATAATAAAAAAATACATCAGTCTGTGAAGAGCATGGCCAGAAGCAACTAATGAGCATGCATGATTTTTGAGCCCTCAGATGGTGCAGCATAAGAAACTGTCAACCTTCTGTGATAAATAAAACTGTATGAGCTCAGGAGGACTTTAGCAAACTATTGTTATTTAACATAGTGCACCACTGCATCAAGAAATGCATCCTGAAACTCTAGTATACAAGGAGAACGGCAGCAGAATGATTGTACCTTTCTTTGTGTTTGTTTGGTTCTGAAGGTATTTTACTCCAGTCCATTCTCATATCTCGCTCTGGGCGCCGAGTACGCCGTGACTGTGATGGCCCTCCCTGTCCCCGAACTTTGGGACAGATTCTATCAGAGCACACAGTTCTTCACACGCAGTAAGGATTCCCTTAAATACAAGAACTCAAACATTACTCCCTTTACAGAATTCAGATGATTCCTTAGTAATGACCAAGTGGACAAATAAAAACGGTTAGTGCTGCTGTAAATAATTAAGTCAAACATTTCCACAGCATGTCCCGAGAAACACGGCTTGGAGCACTGCAAAACTGGTGAGTGTTCAGATTTTATATATTCTATAACTCTCTCTGTAACTTTACATGGTCTGCCACTCTGTAGCTGAGTTGCTGTGGTTCCTAAACACTTTTTTCATTTTTACTTAATGGATATTGGTGTATTTGGGGATGTGACAATATGATTGTGTTTGTGTTCTGTTTTGTTGCATTTATGAGTATACAATTTATATCACAGATTGTTTTTAGAACACTGTGTGCTTCATAAAATAAAGGCAGCCTGTCTATAGCGAGTGTTGAATCTGCATAGCTTCATACGTCAGTCTATAAACCACTGTTATATTCCATTCATTTCATTTTTTAGATAAGATATGATAATCCATTAATTGGAACATGTGCTTGGTTTTGTGATCTTCCTGCCCTCATGTTCTCTCTGGTCATGTGATTACCCTTGTGTTTCCTGGTAGTTGGTCATTTGCTTGATTCTTGTCTGGTTTTGTATCTCTGTCCCCAGGCTGAGCTGTCCCTAGTTCCTAGTTGTTTTACCGTCTTGTTCTACGTTTGCCGTTCTAGTTGTGTCTTTGGGTTTAGCCCCTTTTTCTCTGTGTCTAGCCCCATTTGCTTTGGGTTTAGCCCTCTTTGCTCAGAGTTTAGCCCTCTTTGCTCAGGGTTTAGCCCTCTTTGCTCTGGGTTTAGCCCTCTTTGCTCTGTGTTTAGCCCTCTTTGCTCAGGGTTTAGCCCTCTTTGCTCTGGGTTTAGCCCTCTTTGCTCTGTGTTTAGCCCTCTTTGCTCAGGGTTTAGCCCTCTTTGCTCAGGGTTTAGCCCTCTTTGCTCTGGGTTTAGCCCTCTTTGCTCTGTGTTTAGCCCTCTTTGCTCTGGGTTTAGCCCTCTTTGCTCTGTGTTTAGCCCTCTTTGCTCTGGGTTTAGCCCTCTTTGCTCTGGGTTTAGCCCTCTTTGCTCTGGGTTTAGCCCTCTTTGCTCTGGGTTTAGCCCCCTTTGCTCTGGGTTTAGCCCTCTTTGCTCTGGGTTTAGCCCTCTTTGCTTTGGGTTTAGCCCCCTTTGCTCTGTGTCTAGCCCCCTTTGCTTTGGGTTTAGCTCTCTTTGCTCTGGGTTTAGACCTCTTTGCTTTGGGTTAAACCCCCTTTGCTCTGTGTTTAGCCCTCTTTGCTCTGGGTTTAGCCTCCTGTGCTCTGGGTTTAGCTCCCTTTGCTCTGGGTTTAGCCCCCTTTGCTCTAGGTTTAGCCCCCTTTGCTCTGTATTTAGCCCCCTTTGCTCTAGGTTTAGCCCTCTTTGCTCTAGGTTTAGCCCCATTTGCTCTATGTATAGCCCCTTCACTCTGGGTTTAGCCTCATTTACTCTGGGTTTAGCCCCCTTTGCTCTTGGTTTAGCCCCATTTGCTCTATGTTTAGCCACCTTTGCTCTAGGTTTAGCCCCATTTGCTCTATGTATAGCCCCTTCACTCTGGGTTTAGCCTCATTTACTCTGGGTTTAGCCCCATTTGCTCTGGGTTTAGCCCCCTTTGCTCTAGGTTTAGCCCCATTTGCTCTAGGTTTAGCCCCCTTTGCTCTGTGTATAGCCCCTTCACTCTGGGTTTAACCCTCATTAGCCCCCTTTGCTCGGGGTTAAACCCCTTTGCTTGGGGTTTAGCCCTCTTTGCTCTGGGTTTAGCCCCATTTGCTCTGAGTTTAGCCCATTCTCTCTGTGTTTAGCCCTCTTTGCTCTGGGTTTAGTTCTGTGTTGTTTCTTTTCCTTTTGTTCTATGTCAAAATTGTCATTTTTTAGTTAATCTTTTGTCTTTAATATAAGTTTTGTTTGTATTTAGTATATTTAAGTAAAATATTTTCTGCACCTACCTCCGTCTCCATTCCTTGTTTCTCGACTCCCTATACATGACATTAACAGTCCTGCGGTGGGGAAATTTAGTGTTACAACAGCAGAAGTATAGCAGAGCACACAACAGTAGAAACAGGCAGTAAGCTAGATATTAACAATATAAACATTATATCAATTACAAAAAACTGCACATGGTAAAAAAAATACATATTTTTTTTTCAAGTTACTTGTTTGATTGATTTTTAGATCACTGTTCTCACTTTATAGCCTTTAAATGCAGCCCTCCTGCTTAGCAGTTATATTTTTGACCATGTTGCTCACCCTTACTTCAAGCTTGGATTTGGGTTTTGTTGCTCACTGCATGTTCTGCCAATGTGTTTGTATTTGTCTGTCCTCACAGACTGGTATCCCAGGTATGTTGAAGTCCACCAGAACAGCAATGCCACTCTAGTGACTTTCAACCTGGCACCTGAGAAACTGGGCATCAGTCGCTACTTTCTGGTATGCCATGGAGGGGGCTCACGCAGCTATGAAATCATTCAGCCGGTACGCACTTCATTTTACAAAGTCTGGGGATGAAAAATGATGGAGTCACAACACTTAAATAAACAAATCAAACTCAGTGATGATTTTATTTATATATACAACAAGATGCCTCTGGATGAGATGAGTTCTTCCGCTAAAGCCCACTGATGAATGTCTTTGTTGTGGTGTTACCTAGGACCTCAGCATAAACACTACTCATCACACTCATTGCTTGGCCGGTCTCCATGCAGGAATCAATTACACCTGTGAGGTGAGTCCCACGTGGTTAACAGAATGAGTTCATCAACAATTTTTATTCCTGACATAATGAGCTGCATATGCCTTGGGGCTGTTGTAAACTGGATCCTGTTGGTTGGAGGTTGAAGCAGTACAATGTAGTAACTAAGACATCAAAACATCTTTGTTACAACATTTACAGCAGCAAAATAATATGCCAACCCTTCGGCATTTTCTAGCATTTTGGGAGTGCCAATGTGCACATCACTTTATACATTTATGATGTTTTTCATCCCATAGGCTCATTTCTTGATTGATTGATACCTCGATTAACCTTTATCTGTTCCTGTAGGGTTCTGTTTTTACGTCTTTAAGCATTCTGTAGGGTGTGGTCCGTCTGACTGTAGACTGACAATTACTTTGCAAGCCTTAACTGCTTTATGCAAAGCTTCAGTTACAGATCAAACACTGACCAGCCCATAATACTAAAAGAACCTCTTTGTTTCTACACTACAGGTAATTGTTTCATCTCTTTTACTTACAAAATAGGTGCACATAGGTCTTTCTGGATGTTGCAGTGACCCTGGCTTGGTGGTGTGTGACTGTGTGTGATGCTGCTATGAGTGGATCAGACACAGCAGTGTTGCTGAAAGTTTTAAAACACTGAGAATAGTCCTAATTTAGAGTTTGTCATTTTTTAAGACACCAGTAATTTGTCCATTGATTTATATCGCAACCCATGCAACAAAATCTTTGAACTTTTAATATGTTATAAGACGAAATATAACTGATGTTGGACTATTTGTATCTTGACATCACTATTAACAATATTTAGAATGAATGTGAATTCCATTTCTCCATGTTGCCTGGGGGTAGGGAGACTCCTTTAATTTTGGGAAATAAACCAGAACAGTTGTATTTCTTTCTCCTTTAAAAACTATGATATCATTTGTATTCTTTCAGTTTAATGTAGTTTATTAAATTTATTATGTCCCTTTTGTTTATAACAAGCATAAAACACTAGTAGTACACTGATGTCTCTGTAGGTAGCTAGTGAAGCAGTTGCATTCTAGCACCTGATACTAGTGCAACATTTAAGGTGGAATAGAAAAGTTTGTAATTATGTTGCAGAATGAGGAACTGAATTCAGTTTCATCCCACTGAAGAGTTAGGAGAGGGTGATAGTATAGGATTGTTGAACACCTGAGAAGGCATATAATATCTTTAATTTTCCCTAAAGTTCAGCTCTGCTCCTCTGATATCACTGCAGACTGGTGCAGAGCTAAAGCCACAGGTAGCAGCCTGAGAATCAAGCCCTGCTCTTATTTATTTGGGTTCTGATGATGTATAAGGTTCTAGAAGGATCGTCCCGTGTCATATGGGAAGATTTTAAGCACTACGCCATGTAACTCCGTTCCAAGGATGACGCAAATAATATTTTGAAAAAAATATCTTAAAAATATTAATCTACAAAACACATGATCCTTCATTCAGATGCTGTTATTATTAAATTGTCTTTTAGATTGCAGCAGATATTGCGGATGCTGTTAGGAAGAAATTCTTTGTTCAATTCCGGCATCATTCAACAGGTATATAAAGGTTTGATAAGATAGCTCTTTAAGAGCTTTGATAAATGCATGTCTACAGTGATGTAATTAAATATCATAGACCACCCTTCATTAATGTAAATTTCAGTCAATTTTTTTTTTGCATAAAAAAGCTTAACAATTAAAATCAATTACAAAATACTGTATAACATCAAAAGATTCAGTCTTGTTTTTTTCACATTTTCCTTTATTACAGACAAAGGTGATCTTTAAAGATGATATTCACAATTTTAATCAACACACTTTTGATAAAATTCTGACCTTGCCCTCAACATTTGCAGCTCTCCAGTCTGTTTGCGCACTCAGAACTGTTTTAATGTGTTTACGAGACCCTGGTGTCTGTAAACGGTTTAAAACAAAAACATATCGTCTCGGTCCGGTATGCTAGGTTTTCTCACTCTGTCCACGGTGGAGAAAAAAGGAGTTTTTTAGACAAGGGAGAGAAGAAGAGATGAGGATATTGCTCTAATGCCTGCTCCATAGGTGTGTAATATTAACTTATTTTTGCTGTTTCGGATCATTAAAGTGCAATGTCTCTAAATTTGGGGCAGCTAACTGCATTACCGACAACAACTCGAGTTACAAACGAGATTCTGTTGTAATTCAAACAGTGAATAAAAACTTGTTAAACTTCAGCCACGTACAAACAATAGTCATTATTTTTCTTTCAAACTTACCGTTCCACCTGAAGGGCGACATCTACGACTGTGGGGAACTGCAGTTCTCTCTGGTTTGTTTATGTTCAGAATCTGCGTCTTCTTATGGTCTGTGTTTACTTTCATGCACTTAGTGCTCTCCCGGATTTAGAGTGGGTTCCTATCTAAATAATAAAAAACAGCAAAGATAACTAAATATTACCCAACTATGGAGCAGGAATAAAGTAATATCCTCGTCTTTTTTCTTGATTTTCAATGTTTGGGGGTCTCTCTTTGCCGTTACTCTGCTATGAACAGAGAGAGGAATCCTAGTATGTTTGACCGAGCCAATTTATTTATTCGTTTACTGACACTGGGACTTCGTAAAAACATTCAATCTGTTTTCAGTTCGCAGACAGACTGGAGAGCAGCACATGGTACGGAAACATCTTCTGAATTTTATAAAAGGTGTTTTTTGATTACAGTCATTCCCTTTTCAAAAGAATCTGAGCTCAGAGTGTAAACAAACAATAGCTTTCCCCACAATCACAGACAGCCCCTTTAACTCCAGTTATAGAAACACCTTTTATTTATTTATTTTCATTTTTTTCAATAATATAATACATTGATTATTCCATATCCTTCAAGAAGTCGTCCCTAACAGTTTTTTTAACAGGAAATGAAGTTGAAATGAAGGGTTGTCTCTGACATACGTTACACATTTACTCGCATTAGTGAGAGAATCATATTTTGAAAAGTTATTTCCTCACCTTTGCTCCCTAGAGCCCTCAGCCTTCCCCAGGGAGAGTCCATCTTTGGCAATAATCCTCTCTGTGGGCGTCCTGCTTGTTGCCTCCTTAACAACCATCTTTGTTATCCTCTATCAGAAAAGACTGAGGAAAAAGACATTGCAGACTGAGATAAGACCAGGTAACCATGCTGATTTCTTTCCTCATGAATAAAGCTTATGTTCAATACATTGATCTGCCAAAGACTGTACCTCCTGTTCATTTAAACAAGGATAAGATATTACAGCAATAAATAAATAAGTAAATACATAATTCTCAGTCATGCTCGAACATTTGACATCTGTGTGTGAATATTGTCTAAGAAAAATGACCTAGTGCACATAATCTAGTTTAATATATGCAATGTCTCAAGCTACAGAAGATAAGGTCCTCTCTTTAAAAATAGGGTGAACAGATCTGAAAAAGAGGACACATCTGGGGGGGGAGTTGATGAGCTCTCGCCCCTCGCTGTCGTTGTACGCTTAGCTGAACCTATGTGTGCTTTTAGGTCCTTTACACCTTTATTTGCTACACAAAACATGGGAATTTGTTTTTTATTTCATCCGAGAACTTACATTTCCGTTTCAGCATAGCTGCTCGAGATGAGGGTGGGTACATGAGCTGTGCCTGACGTAAACAAGGACTACTGGCGTGCAGACTGACCAATTAAATGTTTACAGAGAAGGTTATCCACCAATAACGTCCAATCAGAAGATTTTAGGCTACTTTGACACGCCCCCTTCTCACTCAAGCGAACCAATCGGAGTAGGGGAGGGCGGGACTAGTTTGTGAACGAAACTTCTCGAAGTTCTGTGTAAGCTCTAGAAAAACAACATCCCGGACGTTTGTGAAATTCCACCCGGACATTTTTTTAAGTCTAAAAAAGAGGACATGTCCGGGTAAAAGAGGACGTCTGGTCACACTATTTAAAAATCTGTACAGAGGGTGTCTACAGTTTGATGCCCTTCTTGTCATTTGTGGAAAATACGAAAGCTGAGAGCGTAAGCCGGTGTTTTTTTTTTCTTTTCAATTTGTGTGTTAGTGGTGTATAAAGTTTAAATATGGTAATTCTTTGATAAACATCAGAGGGAGCGTAAGTCTGTGTGGATTCTTGAGTTTGGGACTGTTTGCGTGTAATGTGTTAAAACAATAACATGTTTGGTGATGGTGCCCACTTTAAAAGTTCCCTTAAACTCTTCTGTGCCTTCCACAGTGTGCTTGGGATCATTGTATCATTGCCATTTCTTTCCTGCCAAGCATCTGGAAAGTGGGGATTGGTTATTCATTCCGTATTTTGGTGTACACACTGACATTCATATATGATTTAAACTAATAAAAGTCATCTGCTGGACATCTGGTGCACTCCCACAGCCCCTTATCCATTATGTTGTATTTACATCGTCATAACTCAGTTTAAAGACTAAATAATGACAGTTAAACATTGATTTATAAGTTATTATCTCCCGCAGATATCATTGAAGAATATTATGACAAACCCCTGGATGAACCACAGTGTGTGGCGCTAAACAACAGCGCCCATCCCCCCCAGCTCCTGATTTGCTACTCGAGTGCTGATGGTCCCGTCCATGTGAGAGCCATCTTACAACTGGCAACATTCCTGCAAAAGCACATGGCCACTAAGGTAAGGAGCGGAGCACTTGTCGTAAATACTCGCTGCGCAATGGATACTTTAATTCTCAAAAAAAAAAGGGATGGGGGAAGGTGTTTTAGGGGCCTGTTTGCAGTATCACTAATCAAAAGGGTTCACGAATGTGATTGGTTCAAATATTGGGCGGAGCAGACAAACACGAGGTGTTAAACGAACCTGTTCGTTCCGAGCTGTTGACTGGTGACCTTTGCGTAAAATGTCTTCGGCCTTAAAGGCAGCGCTACCTCCAAAACTATTCTGAGAAGTGATTTTGCACACGAGCGTTTTAAGTAGCGTGTGGTCGCATTTTCAGCAGCATATATGTCACATACATAGTGATGTCACATTAAAATCCAAATTTCTTTCATTTATTTTAATTATTTTAATTTGGGAATATTATCGTTTGTTTTTCAAAAGCTTGTTTATTTTTTCATGACCCTAAAATGCCACCATGCATTAAACTCGTTGCTCTCCAATCAAAAACACTTATCTTCATTTTTATCATCTTTTAGTTTGCACCTCCATATGAACACAGCAGCTGTATTTCACACTGTGTGAAAATGTCACGGTGAATGGACCAAGGCAGGAATACACCCTGGAGGGGGCGCCAGTCCTTCACAGGGCAACACACACACAGTCACTCACACACTCACACTTTTGAGTCACCAATCCACCTACCAACGTGTGTTTTTTAGACTGTGGGAGGAAACCGGAGCACCCAGAGGAAACCCACGCAGACACAGGGAGAACACACCACACTCCTCACAGACAGTCACCCGGAGTAAACCCATGCAGACACAGGGAGAACACACCACACTCCTCACAGACAGTCGCCCGGAGGAAACCCACGCAGACACAGGGAGAACACACCACACTCCTCACAGACAGTCACCCGGAGGAAACCCACGCAGACACAGGGAGAACACACCACACTCCTCACAGACAGTCACCCGGAGCAGGAATCGAACCCACAACCTCCAGGTCCTTGGAGCTGTGTGACTGCGACACTACCCGCTGCGCCACCGTGCCGCTTTAGAACTTTTTATTATTATTTAAACTTATGACAGTCTTGAAAACAGGAGGTGCTGCAGCCTCCTCAGCACCCCCACTTCCCGTGTTCTAATTGTATTTTTTAACCTCTTTTTTTAGGTACATTTGGACCTGTGGGACGCCTTGGGCATCATGGAGGAGGGGAAGCTAGAGTGGTACTGCAGGAGAATGAAAGAGAGTGACTTTGTCATGGTTATTTGCTCTAGACATCTCAGCCAGAAAGAGCAGAGCCAGAGAAAGGAAGAAGATGATGACCCCGTAGAAGACATCTCTCTAGCTATGCCAGCCATAATTGCAGGAGAGATATGTCGGGCCAAAGCTTTGGGTCAGGATCTCTCCAAATACATGACTGCCATATTTGAGTACTCAGAAGAATCAGATATCCCCACCGTCTTAAAACTGGTCTCAAACTATACGCTCCCCAGAGACTTGCCACTGCTCTTCTCTCACCTCCATGGAGTGTCTCTGCAGAAGCCTGGAGCTCATCTGCGAGTGGAGAACATCTCAGAGAACGAATACTCCAAACTTCCTGCTGGGGCTGCATTATTCTTGGCTATTCAAGAAGCCAAGACTGCTCAGTGTCCAACTGAGGAGAGGACTGGTGATTACGTAAGATAAGATACTGACAGAGCTACATTTCTCGCAGCAAGACTCCCACCTGCAGTTTGTGTTCATTCAGAAGTTCTGCACTGTTTAATGTGGATCTGTGTGTTTGAGTTAAAAGCAGACTATACCTCGTTCATGGTTGAACTCTTGTCAGTATGTTTTACTTCCCTGTTCAAATGACCACAGGAACTCATTTAGTTGTTTAGCTTGTAGCACTTTCAGTCTGTGTTTACTTTCATGCAGTTTCCGAATTCTCTTCCAAATTCGGGGTCAGTTCCATCCACAACAAAAATAATCAGTATCAGCCACCTAGGGAGCAAGACCAAAGTAACATCCTCATCTCGGTTCATGCTTTTCAATGTTTGTAGGCCTATTTGTTGTCTAAATACCTCCAGATGCTGCTTTTCTGTCGTGAGCAGAGACCAAAACCCTTTCTTTTTTCACCCATTTACAGACAGTGGGGATTTGTCACGCCCTCCCTGTCATGGCTGTTTTACCCTCCATGTGCTCTCTTAGCACATGACTCTGTTTGTTATTGTCCATGTCTCCGCTCTTGTCCCGCCTTTGTTCCGCCTCCTTGTCCGTCCTCCTCGTTATCTGTCTAAGGTGTGTCTTCTCTGTGTTATATATTTAAGTCCCCTTGTCTCACTTCTTGTTTGTCGGTCATTCGTGTCATTCCTGTCATGTTGTTCCTCTTCCAATGTTGCTGTGTCATGTTACCCAGTCCGGTCTGTCTGTCTCAGTCGTTTCCTGTGTCATGTTATTAAGTCTGTCTGTTGTGTTTGCCCTCTAGCCCTCTGTGTTTAGTTTCAGATTTAGCACTGTGTTTATGTTTAGCTTTAGCTATCTGTGTTTATTTAGCTTTCTAGGTTTCTGTGAAGTATCTGTCTATGTCTTTAGTCTGTGTGTCTTTCCTGTTTGCTGTAGTTCTCCGTTTTATGTTTAGTCTGTCTAGCTCTCTGTATTTTAGTTTAGTCTGCGTAGCTCCCTTTGTCTGTCTCTGTTAGCTCCCTGTGTGTTGCCTTTCTGTTAAAGTCTCTTTGTTTTGTTATTTTGGTTAAATAAATATAACTGCGTTTTAGCGAGTGCGTCCGCCATCCGTGATTCCTGACAGGATTTGTAAACATATTAGACATGTTTCGTGCATGAAATACAGACTGGAGTGCTAGAAAATGTGAGGAAACATCCTCAGAATTTAATAAAAAAAGTGTTTTTTGATTAAAAACGTAAAATTTGCCTTTTAAGTAATGTACCTTTTAAGAGGAAAAATAAGTCAGTATCACCCACCTATGGAGCAGGAATAGAGCAACATTCACATCTTGTCATGCTTTTCAACATCTCTCCAGCGTCCACTCGTCTCCAGATGCCATTTCTCAGCTGTGCATGAGCAGGCAACAGTGGGAGAGGGCTCCTTTTTTTCCATTTACAGAAATAGAGCTGCATTGTCCCGTTTCCTCATTTCACATGCTGTTATTATCTTTTATGATGTATGCACTTTATGTACTGCTTTTTTATTGTGTGTTGAGTGTTTTGTGTCGTAAATGAATGCTACAGCTTGAGATGTATTGTTCTCGCAGACATCAGTGTATAGTTTTGAAGTCTATAGAGGCGGCAAATACATTGAAATGTTTAAATATATATTTTTTGCTTTGTAGACTATTTGTTGTTGTTTAAAGATTTAGTGCAGAATTTGGTCGATACTCTCCTCGTTTTCATGAGAAGTCTGTAATTTAGAAAAAACAACAACAGCAGGAAGTTCAGATTAATGTACTATGTAAACATTATTAAAAATGTCAGCATCCTCTCTGCATTACAGCGGTGAATGAAGATTTTCAGTGTAAAAAATTTGAATGACATGTCAAATTTATTTATATAGCGCTTTTCACAACTGATGTTGTCACAAAGCAGATTCACAGAATTCCAGTAAGACAAAGATTTGACATGAAATGTAAAAAACAAAATGTAAAACCCTCAAGTGAGCAAGCCAGGGGCGACAGTGGCAAGGAAAAACTCCCCCAGGAAGAAACCTTGGGAGGAACCAAGGCTCACAAGGGGTGACCCATCCTCCTCTGGTCAATCTACTGGTGATGATAGTTAGTAGTCCGTGAGAACTTCAGTGTAGGGGCAGCTTCAAGGCACTTGGTGGTTGCTGGAGCGTGGGCAGCTGGTCTGAAGCGTGGAGGAGGATCTCGACAGTCATCCATCAGTGTCCAGACAGACAGGTGGGCAGTCGTTTACTCGGAAAGATGTAAAGGGATGGAATTAGTTTTGAACTGTTTGGTGTTTGTAAAGTAGAAAATATGAAAATTTCCAGAGTGTGGCTAATGACTCCGGCAGATCTGACTATGACAGCTTTATCTAAAAGGAGAGAACCAGAAGGACACACAGACACGGGAGCATCCTGAAACACTGGCATCCCTCCGCTCCACCGTCAACAAACCTGAGTGATCGCGAGAAGCGGCGGACGACACCAGCGTCTCAGTTTACTATAATTCCCTGTGTCCATGGACCCCCGGATCTGCCGCCTTTATCTGTGGGGGAGCATTAACTACCAAATGATAAACTAAACAAATGAGTTTTTAGCCTAGATTTGAAGATTGTGACTGTGTCTGAGTCCCGAACATTTTCTGGAAGATCATTCCAGAGTTTGGGGGCTTTATAAGAAAAGGTTCTTCCCCCAGCTGAGGCCTTCTGAATTCTGAGAACTATTAAAAATCCAGTACTCTGTGATCTGAGTGAACGTGGGGGCTCATAATAGGAAATTGTATCTTGAAGATATTCAGGAGCAAGCCCATGTAGAGCTTTATATGTTAATAACAAAATTTTGTAGTCAATGCGGAATTTAACAGGCAGCCAATGAAGTGATGATAAAACTGGGCTGATATGTTCAAATTTTCTAGTTTTAGTGAGGACCCTAGCTGCAGCATTTTGAACTAGTCGAAGTTAAATTGCTGCTGGTGCGTCCTGACAGTAGTGCGTTACAGTAGTCAAGCCTTGAAGTAATAAAGGCATGTACTAATGTTTCTGCGTCCTGGAGGGATAAGGCATTTCTAATCTTAGCAATATTGCAAAGATGTAAAAACGCTGTCCTAGTGATTACTACCTATGTGTTGATCAAACTCGATGATAAATCCGGGTCAATTATGACGGCCAGGATTTTTTGCTGCTGAACCAGATTTAACTGGAAAGTCAGCGAGATTAAAATTAAATCTGATCATTTATTTCTTGCCACTTTTGGACCCAAAAGCAGGACCTCTGTTTTGTTGCTGTTTAGAAGGAGGAAGTTACGCAACATCCAGCCTTTCACGTCTTTTACACAGTCCTCTATTTTCTTTAATCTGTGTTTGTCATCGGGCTTGGCTGAAATATACAATGGCGTGTCGTCTGCGTAACAGTGAAAGTTAATGTCATGGTTTTCTTATAACTGTGCCTAGCGGTAACATGTATAATGTAAATAATAATGGTCTTAAAATAGAGCCTTGTGGAATTCCAAATCTTACTTTAGAATAATTTGAATTTAGATTGTTTACTTTTATGAATTGATAATGTTCCGTTAAATAAGATTTGAACCATAATAGGGCTGTCCCTGTGATTCCAACCATGTTTTCAAACCTTTCTAGGAGAATATTGTGGTCTATTGTATCGAAGGCTGCGCTTAGGTCAAGAAGCACCAACAGGGATACGTGGCCTTGATCAGAGGCAAGAAGAAGATCATTTGTTATCTTGACTAGAGCTGTCTCTGTACTATGATGTCAACAATTTACTCAATAAACAGATGGCATCAAACACGTTACACAGGTTTATCTTATGGTAAGACAAACTTGTGCAGAAAGTGCATTTTCCATAAATGCTGAACATAGAATTAATACACACTCATGACAGTGAATACATACATGAGCATCACACTCAGGCAGTTTTTTACATACATTAAGACTAAAAACCTTTATAAGAAACTACCACATTAACGGGACAAGATCCTAAGACATTGCATGTCTGTTAACGTAAATGTTGCCAAATAGAAATAAGATAACTAAGAAATTTGAATAATTTAAATTGCAGGTGTGTTTTAAGTGGTGTGTGATCTGTCTGGTGGAAGGGCTTTAATTCAGCACGCCTTAGTGGGGCCCACATAGTTGCAGGGTTCAGGATGGGGACATAGGCTGTATGGGTTAGTACATGGGCTATTTGTGGGTACCTGGCCAGCTGCCTATATCAAGTTCAAGTTCAAGAAGTTTATTGTCATTTCAGCAGTAAACAGTGTTTACAGTACACAGTGAAACGAAACAGCATTCCTCCAGGACCAAGGTGCTGCATAAAACAATAAACAACATTAAAGTGCAATTAGTGCAAAGCTAGTGCAAACAGAAAACAGTGCACACACATTAAAGTGCAAAAGACATGGCTAAGAAAATACAAAACAATATCCATACAATACAATTAAATACAATGTGCTGTAAACGGTAACTGGATGTAACCATGATGTAAACAGGATATGTGTAAACAGTACACTCACTTTCAGTCCAACAGACCAGTGTTTTGTGTAGTTTCTTCAGTCCAGTCTCAGTCTCTAGATGTTCAGGAGTCTGATAGCATGTGGGAAAAAGCTGTTACGGAGTCTGGATGTGAGGGCTCGAATGCTTTCATACCTTTTTCCAGACAGCAGTAGGTTGAAGAGTGTGTGTGATCTCCCACAATGCTGAGTGCTTTGCGGGTGCAGCGAGTGATGTAGATGTCTGTGATGGAGGGAAGAGACACACCGATAATCTTCTCAGCTGTCCTCATGATCCGCTGGAACGACTTGCGATCTGCCACAGTGCAGTTTCCAAACCAGACAGTGATGCAGCTGGTCATGATGCTCTCGATGACTCCTCTGTAGAAAGTGGTGAGGATTGGAGGTGGGAGATTAACCTTCTTCAGCCTTCGCAGGAAGTAGAGGCGTTGCTGGGCTTTCTTTCTGATGTTACTGGTGTTAGTGGACCAGGTGAGATCATCCGCTAGGTGAACACCAAGGAATTTGGTATTCCTGACAATCTCCACAGCAGAGTTGTCGATGTTCAACGGCGAGTGCTCACCACTTGTTTTTCTGCAGTCTACAACCATCTCTTTGGTTTTGTCCACGTTCAGAGACAGGTTGTTGACTTCACACCAGTCAGTTAGCCACTGCACCTCCTCTCTGTATGCTGACTCGTCGTTCTTACTGATGAGACCCAGTACAGCTATGTCATCAGCGAACTTGATGATATGATTTGAGCTGTGCATCGCTCCACAGTCATGGGTCAACAGTGTGAACAGCAGTGGACTGAGCATGCAGCCCTGGTGAACACCATCCAGTGTTCAGTGTGATGGTGCTGGAGGTGTTCCTAACGATCCGAGGTCTCCCAGTCATGAAGTCCAGGATCCAGTTGCAGAGAGAAGTGTTAAGGCCCAGGATATTCAGCTTCCCGATCAGGTGCTGAGGAATGATGGTGTTGAATGCTGAGATGAAATCTATGAACAGATAAATGCACAACCCATGAGCTCTATGTTTAATCTGCCCTGGTCCAATCAATGACCCTGGAGAGCATCCATATGTGGGCCCAGATTTAAGCTGTGGGCAAAACTTGTAGGTTACATAGTGCAGTTTCTGCAGTGCTAAACCTGGAATAAGAGAGGTCCTTTTCTCCCTATTACAGTGAAGCATGAAAATAATTTTGAAGGTGTAAATTTAAGATAAGACGGCATGCAGCAGGTAATGTTGCAGTCACACACCAGGGACCTGGAGGTTGAGGGTTCAAGTCGCACTCCAAGTGATTGTCTGTGAGGAGTGTGGTGTGTTCTCCGTGTGTCTGCGTGGGTTTCCTCCGGGTGACTGTCTGTGAGGAGTGTGGTGTGTTCTCCCTGTGTCTGCGTGGGTTTCCTCCGGGTGACTGTCTGTGAGGAGTGTGGTGTGTTCTCCCTGTGTCTGAGTGGGTTTCCTCCGGGTGACTGTCTGTGAGGAGTGTGGTATGTTCTCCCTGTGTCTGCGTGGGTTTCCTCCAGGTGACTGTCTGTGAGGAGTGTGGTGTGTTCTCCCTGTGTCTGCGTGGGTTTCCTCCGGGTGACTGTCTGTGAGGAGTGTGGTGTGTTCTCCCTGTGTCTGCGTGGGTTTCCTCCGGGTGACTGTCTGTGAGGAGTGTGGTGTGTTCTCCGTGTCTGCGTGGGTTTCCTCCGGGTGACTGTCTGTGAGGAGTGTGGTGTGTTCTCCCTGTGTCTGCGTGGGTTTCCTCCGGGTGACTGTCTGTGAGGAGTGTGGTGTGTTCTCCCTGTGTCTGCGTGGGTTTCCTCCGGGTGACTGGCTGTGAGGAGTGTGATGTGTTCTCCCTGTGTCTGCGTGGGTTTCCTCCGGGTGACTGTCTGTGAGGAGTGTGGTGTGTTCTCCCTGTGTCTGCGTGGGTTTCCTCCGGGTGACTGGCTGTGAGGAGTGTGATGTGTTCTCCCTGTGTCTGTGTGGGTTTCCTCCGGGTGACTGTCTGTGAGGAGTGTGGTGTGTTCTCCCTGTGTCTGCGTGGGTTTTCTCCGGGTGACTGTCTGTGAGGAGTGTGGTGTGTTCTCCCTGTGTCTGCGTGGGTTTCCTCCGGGTGACTGTCTGTGAGGAGTGTGATGTGTTCTCCCTGTGTCTGCGTGGGTTTCCTCCGGGTGACTGTCTGTGAGGAGTGTGGTGTGTTCTCCCTGTGTCTGCGTGGGTTTCCTCCGGGTGACTGGCTGTGAGGAGTGTGATGTGTTCTCCCTGTGTCTGTGTGGGTTTCCTCCGGGTGACTGTCTGTGAGGAGTGTGGTGTGTTCTCCCTGTGTCTGCGTGGGTTTTCTCCGGGTGACTGTCTGTGAGGAGTGTGGTGTGTTCTCCCTGTGTCTGCGTGGGTTTCCTCCGGGTGACTGTCTGTGAGGAGTGTGGTGTGTTCTCCCTGTGTCTGCGTGGGTTTCCTCCGGGTGACTGTCTGTGAGGAGTGTGGTGTGTTCTCCCTGTGTCTGCATGGGTTTCCTCCGGGTGACTGTCTGTGAGGAGTGTGGTGTGTTCTCCCTGTGTCTGCGTGGCTTTCCTCCGGGTGACTGTCTGTGAGGAGTGTGGTGTGTTCTCTCTGTGTCTGTGTGGGTTTCCTCCCTGTGCTCTGGTTTCCTCCCACTGTCCAAAAACGCACGTTGGTAGGTTGCCTGAAGTCAGAACTCCTCTATTGAGCTGTTTAATCCCTTTATACTTTACAATTAAAATCTCAATTAAGGGTGTGCGGTATGGCGCTAAAATTATATCACGGTATTTAAGGGTATTACCGCGGTAACGATATTCATTGTGATATGACACAGAAAAACACAGATTAAAAATATTATTATTAAGAATATACAATGGCCAGGTTCCAGTGGCAATATTTAGATTATTGACTTATCGTACATTATATGGACATTTCTCAGTAATGTTTGCCCTTTTTCTTTACTGTTTGTTTACAGTTAACTGAATAGTTTACTGTAAATAATGAGTATTGCATAAACATCAGTGTTATAACAACCAACTTTGCTCTGTTCTCTGATTTCATCTGGACCCTGTTTTAATGCCATTACATTGATTTGTTCTCCCTGTGTCTGCGTGGGTTTGCTCCGGGTGACTGTCTGTGAGGAGTGTGGTGTGTTCTCTCTGTGTCTGCGTGGGTTTCCTCCGGGTGACTGACTGTGAGGAGTGTGGTGTGTTCTCTCTGTGTCTGCGTGGGTTTCCTCCGGGTGACTGACTGTGAGGAGTGTGGTGTGTTCTCTCTGTGTCTGCGTGGGTTTCCTCCGGGTGACTGTCTGTGAGGAGTGTGGTGTGTTCTGCCTGTGTCTGTGTGGGTTTCCTCCGGGTGACTGTCTGTGAGGAGTGTGATGTGTTCTCCCTGTGTCTGCGTGGGTTTCCTCCGGGTGACTGTCTGTGAGGAGTGTGATGTGTTCTCCCTGTGTCTGCGTGTGTTTCCTCCGGGTGACTGTCTGTGAGGAGTGTGATGTGTTATCCCTGTGTCTGCGTGGGTTTCCTCCGGGTGACTGTCTGTGAGGAGTGTGATGTGTTCTCCCTGTGTCTGCGTGGGTTTCCTCCGGGTGACTGTCTGTGAGGAGTGTGATGTGTTATCCCTGTGTCTGCGTGGGTTTCCTCCGGGTGACTGTCTGTGAGGAGTGTGATGTGTTCTCCCTGTGTCTGCGTGGGGTTCCTCTGGGTGACTGTCTGTGAGGATTGTGGTGTGTTATCCCTGTGTCTGCGTGGGTTTCCTCCAGGTGACTGTCTGTGAGGAGTGTGGTGTGTTATCCCTGTGTCTGCGTGGGTTTCCTCCAGGTGACTGTCTGTGAGGAGTGTGGTGTGTTCTCCCTGTGTCTGCGTGGGGTTCCTCCGGGTGACTGTCTGTGAGGAGTGTGGTGTTTTCTCCCTGTGTCTGCGTGGGTTTCCTCCGGGTGACTGTCTGTGAGGAGTGTGATGTGTTATCCCTGTGTCTGCGGGGGGTTCCTCTGGGTGACTGTCTGTGAGGAGTGTGGTGTGTTCTCCCTGTGTCTGCGTGGGTTTCCTCCGGGTGACTGTCTGTGAGGAGTGTGGTGTGTTATCCCTGTGTCTGCGTGGGTTTCCTCCGGGTGACTGTCTGTGAGGAGTGTGGTGTGTTATCCCTGTGTCTGCGTGGGTTTCCTCCAGGTGACTGTCTGTGAGGAGTGTGATGTGTTATCCCTGTGTCTGCGTGGGTTTCCTCCGGGTGACTGTCTGTGAGGAGTGTGATGTGTTCTCCCTGTGTCTGCGTGGGGTTCCTCTGGGTGACTGTCTGTGAGGAGTGTGGTGTGTTATCCCTGTGTCTGCGTGGGTTTCCTCCGGGTGACTGTCTGTGAGGAGTGTGGTGTGTTATCCCTGTGTCTGCGTGGGTTTCCTCCAGGTGACTGTCTGTGAGGAGTGTGATGTGTTATCCCTGTGTCTGCGTGGGTTTCCTCCCGGTGACTGTCTGTGAGGAGTGTGATGTGTTCTCCCTGTGTCTGCGTGGGGTTCCTCTGGGTGACTGTCTGTGAGGAGTGTGGTGTGTTATCCCTGTGTCTGCGTGGGTTTCCTCCGGGTGACTGTCTGTGAGGAGTGTGATGTGTTATCCCTGTGTCTGCGTGGGTTTCCTCCCGGTGACTGTCTGTGAGGAGTGTGGTGTGTTCTCCCTGTGTCTGCGTGGGGTTCCTCCGGGTGACTGTCTGTGAGGAGTGTGATGTGTTATCCCTGTGTCTGCGTGGGTTTCCTCCAGGTGACTGTCTGTGAGGAGTGTGGTGTGTTCTCCCTGTGTCTGCGTGGGGTTCCTCCGGGTGACTGTCTGTGAGGAGTGTGGTGTTTTCTCCCTGTGTCTGCGTGGGTTTCCTCCGGGTGACTGTCTGTGAGGAGTGTGATGTGTTATCCCTGTGTCTGCGTGGGGTTCCTCTGGGTGACTGTCTGTGAGGAGTGTGGTGTGTTCTCCCTGTGTCTGCGTGGGTTTCCTCCGGGTGACTGTCTGTGAGGAGTGTGGTGTGTTCTCCCTGTGTCTGTGTGGATTTCCTCCGGGTGACTGTCTGTGAGGAGTGTGGTGTGTTCTCTCTGTGTCTGCGTGGGTTTCCTCCGGGTGACTGTCTGTGAGGAGTGTGGTGTGTTCTCCCTGTGTCTGCGTGGGTTTCCTCCGGGTGACTGTCTGTGAGGAGTGTGGTGTGTTCTCCCTGTGTCTGCGTGGGTTTCCTCCGGGTGCACCGGTTTCCTCCCACTGTCCAAAAACGCACGTTGGTATGTGGATTGGTGACTCAAAACTGTCCATAGGTGTGAGTGAATGTGTGTGTGTGTGTGTGTGTGTGTGTGTGTGTCTGTGTCGTCCTGTGAGGGACTGGTGTGTTGCTACCTTGCACCCAGTGACTCCATTTAGGCTCTGGACTGAACCCACCGCGACCCTGACTTGGATAAGCAGTTTCAGACAATGAATGAATGGATGAATGAATGAATGATAGTCCTTTTACAAATTCACATGCACAATCCAGGTAACAATAAAGGGAGTCTTTCTGACAGTCTAAGCCAGTGTTATCCAATTCTGATCCTATTCTCCCTGTTCAAACAAACTTGATTCAACTAATTTTGTGAGTAGGATGTTCCAGGACCTGGTTCTGATACCAAATCAAAGCGTGTGTGATCATCTGAGCGTAAAGAGTAATACATAATACTCTACAACAAGGACATACTTCTATAAAGAATCATTTAAAACCATGTAAAGGAACTAGATGAAGTACAGTGAACTTCTCTGAACGTCTGTTTATATTCTTAGTTTTAAGTTGAGCCAAATTTCCTGAAAGGTTGCACCACTATTTTGGAAATCATTAAACCATAACTAAATTACAGTGAACTTCCACTTTACTAAGTTCACCTCACTTGTAGCTACAGGCACTGACTCTAGTGTCATACACACCCACTATGACTGAGTGCTCATGGTAGGTTTACTGAATATTATAATTATTTGTAAGTTATTAGCACCATTTCTCCCATGGCCATTAACGGAAAGGAGCTGCTTTAAATATTCATTTCAATAGTGGACCATTTTCTATAGTGTTTCTTAAGGGTTTACACATTTAAACTGATTATAATCCGATACTGTGCTGAGTACAAAACAAATAACACAGTCCTATAGTTCTGTAATCACATTAAAATAATGATTGTAGACATGAGAGACCTAGTGGATTTCATAAGTCTGCAGTTCACCCCATAATCAGATTAACACAAATATCTCATTAAAATATCAGGAGTGCTATGTATTTCGTTTTCACTGAAACCTGATGTTTTAAACTATAACTAGTGAAGGGTACCTAGTTCTGTTGGAGATAAACTATGCCCGTTTTTTCAAATCACAAAGGCTGCTTTTCCTACATTCGCCTTCCCACAAAACAATCTAGCTCCCCACTTGCTGGTTTCTGTCCACTTGCTGCGTACGCCCCTCCCACTTGCGGGCCTCCGGCCTGCAGAGATATGTACTTCTGGGCGCTGACTGAGAGCAGTTCCCATCTCTCCCTCTTTCTCTCTGCTGCAAGGCGTCCGCATTCATTCACAGCGTAGCATCATGGTGCTGGATCTGGACCTGTTTCGGAAGGACAAAGGCGGCGATCCGGGGATTGTGAGGGAGACCCAGAGGAAGAGATTTAAAGATGTGTCTCTTGTGGATAAGCTGGTTCAGACCGACACGGAGTGGAGGAAGTGTGAGTGCCGCAGTGCTCGATGCTTTCCCTCATGGTTAGCTTGGATCAGTGAAATAACGTTAGCTGGAGGTGGTTTCAGAGTTCCAGGCTTCAATACTCGAGACCCGTGTGTGTGTGTTATGAGTACAAACAGTCGAAATCAATTAGGAACCACTATTATCCGTGTTGGTGGTCCAGTATTAACTGTCACTTTCCCATAGAGACGTGTACCGGCTTAGCATGCTAACGGGTTAGCATCGCTGACAGCTCCAATAATAAGAGTCGTTTACGGCTGGGTGTTTTTCTGGTTCGCGTATGAAGCACATTTTACTGTCGGGAACATGGGCTTTTTTTTATAAATATGGTTATATTAAAGAATAAACAATAGCTGCCATCTGGAAGAGTAGGGCGTGTAGCTAACACTTGTCCCATTGTAATGTCGTCAGCAGTCCCCGTGCAATCTGATGCAATCTTTTTAGGATGAAGGTAAAATAATGTGTCACTCTTTTTTTTCTGCTCCTTGCTTTGACAGTTGATGTGAATTTCAAAAGTCAGATTTCCATTGACACAACTCCTCTTTTGAGCTGTTTAATCCCTATATATTTTACAATTAAAATCTCAATTAAGGGTGGGCGGTATGGCGCTAAAATTATATCACGATATTTAAGGGTATTATCGCGATAACGATATTCATTGTGATATCACACAGAAAAACACAGATTAAAAAAATATGATTATTAAGAATATACAATGGCCAGGCCAGTGGCAATATTTAGATTATTGACTTATTGTACATTATGTGGACATCTACTCAGTAATGTTTGCCCTTTGTCTTTACTGTTTGTTTACAGTTAACTGAATAATTTACTGTAAATAATGAGTAAATTGTATAAACATCAGTGTTATAACAACCTGCTTTGTCTTGGTGCCATTACAGTGATTTGTTTGAAATCAGTTATTTTACTTTAGTTTTATTCATTCACGTTTAACACTGCAATACCTACATATATTTAACTAATATTTTATTGGACTTTAAAGGATTGTAATTGCATTGTTATTATATTGGCATTATGTTAATGACGTAAAATAATCTCAAAATGTATTTAATATCATTTTAAATGATATCAGTATGATATATCGACAGACAGGCCGAAATATTGCAATAAAATAAATGTCAAAGTGATTCATTTTTATGATAAATATAGCAGTTTAAATGGCGGCATGGTGGCGCAGCAGGTAGTGTCGCAGTCACACAGGTCCAGGGGCTTGGAGGTTGTGGGTTCGAGTCCTGCTCCGGGTTACTGTCTGTGAGGAGTGTGGTGTGTTCTCCCTGTGTCTGTGTGGGTTTCCTCGGGGTGACTGTCTGTGAGGAGTGTGGTGTGTTCTCTCTGTGTCTGCGTGGGTTTCCTCCTGGTGACTGTCTGTGAGGAGTGTGGTGTGTTCTCCCTGTGTCTGTGTGGGTTTCCTCCGGGTGACTGTCTGTGAGGAGTGTGGTGTGTTCTCCCTGTGTCTGTGTGGGTTTCCTCCGGGTGACTGTCTGTGAGGAGTGTGGTGTGTTCTCTCTGTGTCTGTGTGGGTTTCCTCCGGGTGACTGTCTGTGAGGAGTGTGGTGTGTTCTCCCTGTGTCTGTGTGGGTTTCCTCTGGGTGACTGTCTGTGAAGAGTGTGGTGTGTTCTCCCTGTGTCTGTGTGGGTTTCCTCTGGGTGACTGTCTGTGAGGAGTGTGGTGTGTTCTCCCTGTGTCTGTGTGGGTTTCCTCCGGGTGCTCCGGTTTCCTTCCACAGTCCAAAAATACACATTGGTAGGTGGATTGGCGACTCAAAAGTGTCCCTAGGTGTGAGTGTATGAGTGTGTGTGTGTTGCTCTGTGAAGGACTGGCGCCCTCTCCAGGTTGTATTCCTGTCTTGCACCTTGTGATTCTAAGGTAGGCTCTGGACCCACCGCGACCCTGAACTGGATAAGGGTTACAGACAATGAATGAATGAATAGCAGTTGAAACCATTCAGTAGGAACAAACAAACCGTGAACTACCTGTAAACAACAGTAACTTACCAAGAATATGATTTTTGTATAACATAATTACTGTAAAAATTGAACCTACGACAAACCTAAGTGCAGTAAATGTATTGCATGTAAATAAACAATAGACTTTAAAAAAACAAACAAACAAACAACAGAAAGACATAACGCTTCATGGTAAATAAAAAAACAAATGGAAAATAGATGCTCTGCTGAGTCAGTGTCGTCTCTCAGCTTCGGTTAGAGCTCACATTGGCTGCTGAGCTCTTCTCGAGACATTTTCTTTTTCTTTTCTGGTGCTCAGCTGGGTGCTTCTGCTTGAGGCTGTGACACAGATTTTTAATGTTTCCCCGTATCTTACAGTTACCTTGGTTTATTGTACATCTGATATTTTGTAACTGAACCTCCTCCAAAACAAACTCTTTTTGTTGTTTTGTTGTCTACTTGTTGCTGTACGTAACTCCATGACGTCATTCTGTAAACAAGTCAGAATAGCACCACTTTCACGATATGGATTTTTAGAAATGAATATTAACCCCCTCATTAAACTTAACACAGTACAATGAAAGCATTCCTTACATTAGATCGTGTTGTGAATGTCAGAGTGGTCTTATTTACTGAAGAAATCATAACGTTTGTAGTTCTCCGATCAAAGCAGTTTTAATAATGTCCATACAGTGGTCCTCTGTCAGGAAACCGAGGACTCGACTATTCATGGACATCTCTATTAAAAGTGTGTTCACATAAACAACAGTGTGGGAGTTTAATCTGCTCCAGTGTAATCCACTGCCACAGTGTGAGAGAGGCCGAGAAAACACTTTAAAATGTGAGCAGATGCTGTAGAGACCAGTAACCACTGCTGAGAATAGGGTTAAAAATGGACTGTGGCCAATCAACCGTTTGTTTTCTCTTCCTCCGCCAGGCCGCTTCACCGCCGACAACCTCAACAAGGCAAAGAATTTATGCAGCAAGTCCATCGGTGAGAAAATGAAGGTATGAAGTCACATTTTATGTATTAAACATTTGAAATGTCTTGTATTATATATGTATCTCTGTGGTGATCCGAACACAGTCTCACAGGTTAGATCCTGGCAGTGGACGGTTTTACACATCCTCAGTTGTTCAGTTTAATCAAAATGACACGAGGAAGGACACTGATCGTCCACCAGAACCGGTAACGATATTCATTGTGATATCACACAGAAAAACACAGATTAAAAAGATTATTATTAAGAATATACAATGGCCAGGCCAGTGGCAATATTTAGATTATTGACATCATACATTATGTGGACATTTACTCAGTAATGTTTGCCCTTTGTCTTTACTGTTTGTTTACAGTTAACTGAATAATTTACTGTAAGTAATAAGTAAATAACATAAACATCAGTGTTATAACAACCCACTTTGCTCTGTTCTCTGATTTCATCTGGACCCTGTTTTGGTGCCATTACATTGATTTGTTTGAAATCTGGGGTTTTATATCAGTACTTTAGTTTTATTCATTCACGTTTAAGACTGCAATACCTACATATATTTAACTAATATTTTATTGAACTTTAAAGCATTGTAACTGCATTGTTATTATATTGGCATTATGTTAGTGACGTAAAATAATCTTAAAATGTATTTAATATCTTTTTAAACGATATCAGTACGATATATTGACCGACAGGCCGAAATATTGCAATAAAATAAATGTTAAAGTGATTAATTTTTATGATAAATATAGCCGGTTAAAAGGCGACACGGTGGCGCAGCAGGTTAATGTTGCAGTCACACAGCTGCACACAGCTGGTTTCCTCAGGGTGACTGTCTGTGAAGAGTGTGGTGTGTTCTCTCTGTGTCTGCGTGGGTTTCCTCAGGGTGAAATGTCAGGGTGTTAGTGAGTTATAAACAAGGCACATGAGCTTTTTCAAATGTAAAACACTGACTTTAGAGTTTGGAGTGACGTATTAGAAACACCATTTTAAAAATGGTGCTTAAATTGGTGCTGTCCAATCAAAAACATGTATCTCCATTTAAACCCATTATTAAAAAAATCATCTGAACACAGCAGCTGTCCTTCACACTGTGTAAAATATGCCATAATGAACGGACCAGTAAAAATGCTCTGGAAAACGTAGAGCGGTATCTAACAGACCCTGCAGGCATTATTTTCCAGGAGAAGGTTCTGGCTGGTGTTTAGGCAACATGGGTTTCTCGTGTATAACATGCTTTGTTTGGAGTGTGTGGATGTGGCTGTCTCTGCACTGTCTGCTTGGTTATTAGTCTGTGTTTATTATTGTTGTAATTAGATATTCCGCTGATTTTTTTGCCCTGAGCAGAAGAAGGAGCCAGTTGGGGACGATGAGACGCTGCCAGAAGAAGCACAGAACCTGGAGGCTCTCACTGCAGATACGTTATCGGTGAGACGTGTTCAGAGCTGACACCAAATATATTTATGCTTTTTCCCCACTTAGTGTTTATAAAGTTGTCATTTGATGAAACGTTAACACATGGCAACCATTTGTATGTGGAGCTGTTTCTGTTGAAAGGTGCCAAACATTATTAATATTAACTGATGAACTACACAACAACAACAATGTTCTCAGGATGTGTGCAGCTGTCTGTGTTTAACGCTCCTCTGTCCATTGTGTGCATCTCGTGCTTTTCTCCGTTGTGTGCCAGGCCCTGACAGTGACTCAGATTAAGAAGGTGCGTGCGTTGGTGGACGAAGCGATTCAGAAAACAGACGGCGAGAGGTTAAAGCTGGAGGGAGAACGCTTTGAGTATCTGAGAGAAATCGGCAACCTCCTGCACCCCTCTGTTCCTATCAGCAACGATGAGGTGAGGGTCTCCTACCAGTCGCATGGTGGCATTAGCAATGACCGGAGAGTTTGGCTTTGTTTATCCACATTGAGTGTGTTTACATCCACCACAGTAATCTACCTTCTGAAGGTCAGAGTTTGTCAGAGTTTTTCTAAAATCCCAATCTCTGATGATTATTTCTTTTAAAAATCCAGTGTAAATAATAGTGCTGTCCAATGATTAAAAAAAGATTTAGTCGCACAATTTGCATTGTTTCTTTTTAACGCTGAAGATTTTGTTTATTATTTAAATGTAAAACTAAAGAATCAATGTAAGAGCCACAGTGGATTTATATTTACCCTTAGTGTCTATCTGTTAAAGCATTTATAATCTCAAATCTTGAGTTAAAGACTAGTACTTCCTTTTGTGTTTGGGAGGGAGATAAAAGCGTAGTGTGCAGTGTGAGACAAACTGCTGAGAGGAAACCGTTATTTTCTCAGTTTCTCATCATTTCTCAGTGTAGTTTTGATGATTTTGAATGATAGTCGTGTAAACTGCTGATTCGAAGCTTCAAGAAGAGCTTTAGCCTCAAACACAGAAGCTTTAATGGAGAAATGTAACACTACAGCGCAGCTCCTGGCTCAAACGTGGAGTGATTTAGTGTGGTAGGAGGTGTACAACAGGAACAGGAGGTGTGTGTATATGAGAGAGAGAGAGAGAGTTCTATTTGACTCTTTAAATGAGTTCAGAGAAAGAACACTTTTGAGCTGTAAATGGAAATGAATTCACTACATGAACTGAGAATGAAATTCAGTTCACAGTTCACAGTGAGCGAGTGTGTACATGTGCTACAGTTGCCTCATTGCTTGGACTTGTTTCACCACGAAGGCCTTCATCCTTAGTCTCTACTAAGAGTTAGTCTCTAACTAAGAGTTATTAATTAATTGTTGATGTATTTACTGACTGATGTCTGCTTCTATTTTACACAACGTCCATAAAATTATGACCACCATCTTGTTTCTACACTCACTGTCCAGCCTCTCACCTCCGCTGTCCACTGGAGCACTTTGTACTTTTATAATTACAGACTGTAGTCCATTTGTTGCTCTGCATACTTTATTCTTCCCATTTCACCCTGCTCTCCAGCGCTCAGGACCCCCACAAAGCAGGTGTGATGTGGTGGTGGATCATTCTCAGTGCTGCAGTGACACTGACGTGGTGGTGGTGTGTTAGTGTGTGGATCAGACACAGCAGTGCTGCTGGAGTTTTTAAACCCTGTGTCCACTCTCTGTCCACTCTGTGAGACACTCCTCCCTCGTTGGTCCACCTTGTAGATGTAGAGTCAGAGACAGTAGCTCGGACAGTCGGCTGGATAGACTAAAGTCTGTGATTGTGGAACTACAGAGAATGGACAGTACGTGTAGAAACTAGGAGATGGTCATAATGTTATGGCTGACAAGTGTAGAAACTACACACACTCTTTTCAGACTGTTTCACGTCCAGTGTAGACTTCTGTAGCTTTATTTGTTGTTGCTTCAAGAAATTAATAATAAAAAAATAATAAAAATCTTCTGAGGATGTATCAAGCCAAAAGGCCACAGTTTGACTTCAGATGCTTGCTGATCGGTTTCATTGATTTGAGCTTCTTTCCCCCAAGGACAATGACAACAAGGTTGAGCGCACCTGGGGCGACTGCACAGTGCAGAAGAAGTACTCTCACGTGGACCTGGTGGTCATGGTCGATGGCTACGAAGGAGAGAAGGGTGCCATCGTCGCTGGCAGCAGGGGATATTTCCTGAAGGTTGGTTTACGGCTAAATATACAGGCTTTGTTTTTGTTCAGTGTAGTTCATGTATCTTTAGGAGCTTCTTTTGTTAAAGAAGCACACGCCACATGCTTCGTGGACGCTGTTTTTCATCAACCCAGAACATGTGTTTCTTATTTGCAGGGTACCAACATGATATAGGCATTGACTGACTGGAAAGAGACAGCGCATTTCAGTTGCGGATCATACAGTAGCGTTCATGCAGGGACTTGTACAACCCAAGGCCAACTCAGTTGTGCTTAGCTAACAGAAGGGCATTTTTACACCCAGTAAAATGTCCTTATCTGGGCAGCACGTGGTTTACATACAGCTTTAATGTAATGCTTCCAGACTGTTTTTATTGCCTTTATTTCCTGGCTGAAACAAATCATAAATAATAACTCTGACATGCTTTTGAAAGCTTAATTTGTTTGGACGAGACAGGTTCAAAGCCATTGCTTTAGGCCCAGACGGGCATTGGATCACAACAGGAAACCAAAAGCATAAATCGATGTTTACATGACTGTGCTCGCATATTGACCACATTAAGTTGAAAGCTGTTGGCACTCTTTCTCTTTGTTTACTGACACTTGTGCTTTTCTTTAGGGACCTCTGGTTTTCCTGGAGCAGGCTTTGATCAACTACGCCCTGCGGATCCTCTACAGCAAGAACTACACTGTCCTCTATACACCTTTCTTCATGCGGAAAGAAGTCATGCAAGAAGTCGCGCAGCTCAGTCAGTTTGACGAGGAGCTGTATAAGGTCTGCAGCTTAAACCTTTGCTTTGATGGTTTTTCTGTTGCCAGAACTGTTCAGTCAATCAATCGATCAAGTTTTGGTAATCGATCAAACTTTTGGTTATAGATTGAGATTTAAAAAGCTATTTATCTGAGTGTTTATTTGCTAAAAACAAACAAACAAACAACAAATAACCCCCACCATTAGAATAAACCCAATCACATTCCTCCAGTGTGATCCTCTGTGTGTGAATGTGTTTAACTTTGTCCAAATCTCTCCTCGTGGAGTCTGTATTATTTGAGGTGATCCTCCAGTGCCTCCTGTTATCGTCTGTCAGCTTTGAGTCCAAATCGTTTACCAACTTCCTGATGTTCCCCAGGTGATCGGAAAGAGCAGTGAGAAGTCTGATGACACTTCAGTGGACGAGAAATATTTGATTGCCACTTCTGAGCAGCCAATTGCAGCTTTCCTGAGAGAGGAATGGCTGAAGCCGGAGGACCTTCCCATCCGGTTTGCTGGCATGTCTACCTGCTTCAGACAGGAAGTGGGCTCCCATGGCCGAGACACTCGTGGTATCTTCAGGGTTCACCAGTTTGAGAAGGTGTGTTTAGAAAAGACGCTTGTTAAACTTGTAAAGTCAAAAAAAGCAACACTAAGTGGTGTTTTTACGCTAAAATTACATCTTCTCTAACACTGTAACAGAAAGAATAGAGCCTCTGTTGTTACTACTCCAGGCTCAGCACTGTAGAAACCACACTAGGTCAGTTCTGGAGGTGGGAGTGCTGTAAAAGTGAATGACACTCTACAACTGTGGTGGGAACCCAGAAACAAAAACCCTAAAGACCCTGTTCACATGGTTCTCTTCCTGAATTTTTATCACACAGGTCCAGTATGGAGCCATAGTACCTCTTAAAGAGAGACATCAAAACACCAAGAAGCATGAGAGAAACACAGCGGTTTAATCACAAATTGTTCCATAATCACTACACGTGTAATTACTGCATTATATAATTTTAATAAATAACTTAGATTTATTCATATGTGGGAATCTGAAATTGACTGATATCTGAATGTATACGTTGTAGTTTTATGACTTATGTACTTCACTCTGTAGGGAGTGAGGAGGTATTTGAATTTCAGGCAGAAACACGCTGGGTGACATCATCATTTTCGAAAAACTCTGAAACACGATTTGACTGACAACAAAAATCACCTTGGTTTTTCAAAAACCTCCAGTTTCAGTGATCTAACACCTTTTCCTGGGAACAGGCCACAACACAGTGTGGATGGGGCCTATAAGCGTTTGCCTGAGTGGTGATATATCAGTATTATCATCTTTTTCTGATCCTGGAATTACATCTCTTTTCTTGTTTTTCTTGTGCAGATTGAACAGTTCGTGTACGCCTCCCCTCATGACGGCAAGTCGTGGGAGATGTTTGACGAGATGATAGGAACCGCCGAGGAGTTTTATCAGTCACTAGGAATCCCCTACCGCATCGTCAATATAGTCTCGGGTGAGTGTCTCTTGATCTGTGTCTTTTGTATCTGCGTAAAATTTAGTCTTGCCCCATTTCTGACTGCCCTTGATACACATGAAATTAATCAGTGTGAAAACGTTTTTGCTGTAGGTTTATTTGCTGTCTTAATGTGCTTTTAATTAGGAAATTAGTAATTTCAGATTTCATCTCAACAAACTAGGAACATATTTTAATTCAAAAGTGTTAATAAAGTCCAGCCAAAGTACATCCAGATGGATCCAGATGTGAAACTTACGTAAATTCAAGGGGTAAACAAGCTCTCAAACGGTCTGCCTTTGTTTCAAGGTGAAAAGTCATTGACCTATTTTATCTTTGTTTACACATCATAAGGATAAACATTTTAATATTAAGATAAAACATTTCACCACCCCATTTCCAAAGAAGTTGGGATTTTTTGCAAAATATATGTATACATTTTTTGTTTTTTAAAATTGGCCCAGTTTAAATGTGATACCAGCAACTCGTTCCAAAAAAGCTGGGACAGGGGCATATTTGCCACTGTGTTGCATTCCTTCTTATTTTAATGACAAGCTGTAAAGGTTTGGGAATTAAAGAGACCAGTCGCTATTATTTTGAAAGTGAACTGGTATCCGATTTTTACTTGTTATAGGATTTCAGCTGCTCAGTTTCTCTGGGTCTCCATTATAGTGTTTTCATGATACACAGTCAGGTCTGGACTAGTTTAGCTCCAGATTTTTTTTTCTAAGGAGCCATGCTGTTGTAATTCATGCAGAATACAAATGAGCCTTGTCTTAATGAAATAAACAAGTCTTTCCCAGAAAAACGTTGTTTGGATAACAGCATGTTGCACCAAAACCTGTGTATATCATTAAGCATTAACAGTGCCTTCACGGATTCACCTCCACATCGTCATGGATTCTGGCTTTTGAAATGTACACTTATTACAAGCCGTATAGTGTCTCTCCTCTTTAGCCCAGAAGATGCAGCATCCATGATTTCTAAAAAAGAATTTTACATTTTAATATCATATATTAATGTTAGACCATAGGACATTTTTCCATTTCCACGCAGTCTGTCTTAAAAGAGCTTGGGCCTAGAGAAGGCAGCAGTGTTTCTAATACAGCAGTGGGTCCTGATAATATATGGTTTTGTCTTTGCCTTTGTGTGTTTTAACTTGCGTTTTTTGGATACAGCAATGAACTGTGTTCACGTATGGCTTTAGGAGGCCATTACAGAAATGTCTGTCTTTAATTTAACGCTGTCTGAGGGACCCAAGACCGCAGCCATATACTTGTTTTGGGCCTTGTTGAGAAAGCTGAGAAACATTATTCTTGAATTATTTCACTGTTTGCATATACCACTTTCACAGAGTGGTGAATCCCTGCCCATCTTTATTTCCTAAAGACTCTGCCTCACTGAAATGCTCTTGTAAAACCCAGTCATGTCACTGATCTATTGACAATCAACCTCATTTATGTATTTATTAGCATTACACAATGAGCGTTACACAACTTTACCCGTCTATGGTTCCCCGTCACAACTTTTTGGAATGTGTTGCTGGCATCTAATTCAAAATGGACAAATATTAAAAACAAAAATAATATCCCAGTTTCATTCATTCATTCATTCATTCATTGTCTGTAACCTTTATCCAGTTCAGGGTCGCGGTGGGTCCAGAGCTTACCTGGAATCATTGGGCGCAAGGCGGGAATACACCCCCAACACACACACTCACATACTCACACCTACGGACACTTTTGAGTCTTCAGTCCACCTACCAACGTGTGTTTTTGGACTGTGGGAGGAAACCGGAGCACCCAGAGGAAACCCCCACAGACACAGGGAGAACACACCACACTTCTCACAGACAGTCACCCAGAGGAAACCCACACAGACACAGGGAGAACACACCACACTCCTCACAGACAGTCACCCGGAGGAAACCCACACAGACACAGAGAGAACACACCACACTCCTCACAGACAGTCACCCGGAGGAAACCCACACAGACACAGAGAGAACACACCACACTCCTCACAGACAGTCACCCGGAGGAAACCCACACAGACACAGAGAGAACACACCACACTCCTCACAGACAGTCACCCGGAGGAAACCCACACAGACACAGAGAGAACACACCACACTCCTCACAGACAGTCACCCGGAGGAAACCCACACAGACACAGAGAGAACACACCACACTCCTCACAGACAGTCACCCGGAGGAAACCCACACAGACACAGAGAGAACACACCACACTCCTCACAGACAGTCACCCTGGAGCGGGACTCGAACCCACAACCTCCTGGTCCCTGGAGCTGTGTGACTGCGACACTAAACTGCTGTACCACCATGCCGCCCCATATACCAGTTTCAATATTTGAAATATTGCTATTGTTCTATTTTGAATTAAACATGGGGTTTAAATGATTTGCACATTACTGCATTCTGTTTGTATTTTCATGTTGTTCATCGTCCCAACTTTTCTGGAAATGGGTAGTATTTTGCCATCCAGGATGCTGAGGCTGTGTCAAAGATTCTAATGATGTATCTTTTGATCTCTGGTAGGTGCCCTGAACCATGCTGCTAGTAAGAAGCTGGATCTGGAGGCGTGGTTCCCTGGATCTCAGGCCTTTAGGGAGTTGGTCTCCTGCTCCAACTGCACAGACTACCAGGCACGTCGTCTTCGCATCCGCTACGGTCAGACGAAGAAAATGATGGACAAGGTAAATCCATAGCTGTTTTTCCATGAAACAGTGCCCCCCAGTGTAGCATTCTGTTTAATATACTGGTAAATGGTATAAATATGATAAAAGCCATATCTCTCTCATTTAAGGCTGATTTTGTGCACATGCTCAATGCAACCATGTGTGCCACAACTCGTGTAATATGCGCCATCTTGGAAAACTTCCAGACGGAGGAAGGCATCATTATTCCTGAGCCACTCAAGAATTTCATGCCTCCTGGTGAGATGTCTTCATGCACACACTGCTAAAACAATGTGATAATTGTTATATTGTATCCTAGACCAGGGGAGTGTTTATGTAAGCGACCATAGTAGTATGGCTCTGAAAAAGCAGCTCCTAAGTAATATACCTCTCTAGAGGGATGCCTTGAGGACCTTGATTGAAATTGCTTTGGTGCAAATAATCGCCTTGTCCTTTCTTAGGTCAGAGGTTTTAATAATGGTTACTTAAATGTAAAATAAAAGAATAACTGAAGGAAAAAGTAATCACAACTTGTATTTTTGGGAGGGAGATAAATGTGTAGTGTGATATACATGACAAACTGGCGAGAGGTAATGGTTCTTTTTTACTTTATTATAACATCACAGTGTGGTTTTCATGTTTTTTGAATTTGAAGCTCTTAATTTGCTAAGGAAATGTTTCAGGGAGAGATTTAACATCGGACACAAGATTTAAAAAGAAAAATTCACCCGGAGAAAACCCACGCAGACACAGAGAGAACACACCACACTCCTCACAGACAAGTCACCCGGAGGAAACCCACGCAGACACAGGGAGAACACACCACACTCCTCACAGACAGTCACCCGGAGGAAACCCACGCAGACACAGGGAGAACACACCACACTCCTCACAGACAAGTCACCCGGAGGAAACCCACGCAGACACAGGGAGAACACACCACACTCCTCACAGACAAGTCACCCGGAGGAAACCCACGCAGACACAGGGAGAACACACCACACTCCTCACAGACAAGTCACCCGGAGGAAACCCACGCAGACACAGGGAGAACACACCACACTCCTCACAGACAAGTCACCCGGAGGAAACCCACGCAGACACAGGGAGAACACACCACACTCCTCACAGACAAGTCACCCGGAGGAAACCCACGCAGACACAGGGAGAACACACCACACTCCTCACAGACAAGTCACCCGGAGGAAACCCACGCAGACACAGGGAGAACACACCACACTCCTCACAGACAAGTCACCCGGAGGAAACCCACGCAGACACAGGGAGAACACACCACACTCCTCACAGACAGTCACCCGGAGCAGGAATCGAACCCACAACCTCCAGGTCCCTGGAGCTGTGTGACTGCGACTAAAATTGTTAATTCCAGTTTTTAAAAAATGTATGCATTAAATTCCCATGTGTGTGTTAACACGTTAATTTTGACTCGTATCTAAATGTGAAAACCCATATAGTTTGATATTGTTAGTCTTTGTTTGACCAATCTTGTTTTTAGGCTTGACTGAAATCATCAAGTTTGTGAAGCCAGCGCCTATTGACCAAGAGCTGTCCAAGAAGCAGAAGAAACAACAAGAGGGAGGCAAAAAAAAGAAGAATCAAGCTGAAGATCCTGACCTACAGGACAAAGTAGAGAACATGTCGGTCAACGACTCATAAATAGACGCACCTACACCCGTAACTGTTAGACATGTCCACGTATATGCCATTTAATCTCAGTTTCCTTTACCTGGATCATGTCCTGTTACTCCACCCCTCTGGGGCATCGTCTTCAAACCTCACTGTGATATCATTCATGGTTTCTTTATTGGAGTTAAGGGCCAGACTGAAGACCCGAGGATTCAAATACTGTTACTAATCATCTTTCCGTGTTCATTACCAGGCGTCCGAATGCAGGTTGTGACAGGGAGCATCTGTTGAAAAGGGAAAATAACTTTCTGTAAATAAACTTAAAGATACAATTCAGGAAATTTACAGAGGGAACATGCATGGCAATAAACACTTTTCATGCTTATGATATTTATATTGTAGTTCTGTCGTAGGGGTCCCTTAAGAGAAATCTGGAAACCTAGTCAAAGAATTCGTATAGTACTCTCAGTGAAGATATGTTCATGAAAATGAAGGAACGGGGCTCGAATTGACCTTGAATAAACAGAAACAGAAACTTGAACACACCTCACATTGTGACTTGGGTGGTACACTTCACATGGAAAGCCTGTCTGCCTTTGATTATATCTGCCTTCAACAAGTTTCTCATCTTCATCTTTGTCACGTCACCGTAATAAAAAGGGTCTGATTTTCACCCATGTCAATGACGTAGGCCTATGTACAGTACTTGCTTGGAATTCTTTGTAATGGATATCAAAATTGTGGTGTAAACCAAAATAAATGGGTATGGAAACAATAAATTACACTGTTCATTCATTGTCTGTTACCACTTATCCAGTTCAGGGCCACTCTGGATCCATAGTCTGCCTGGAATTTCTGGGCGTAAGGAAGGAAAACACACTGGAGGGAGTGCCAGTTCTTTGCAAGGCTTCACACACTTTCACATTCACTCACACTCACACCTAGGGACACGAGTCGCCAATCCACCTACCAATGTGTGTTTTTGGGCTGTGGGAGGAAACCCACGCAGACACAGAGAGAACACACCACACTCCTCACAGACAGTCAGCCGGAAGAACCCAAGCAGACACAGAGAGAACACACCACACTCCTCACAGACTGTCACCCGGAAGAACCCAAGCAGACACAGGGAGAACACACCACACTCCTCACAGACAGTCACCCGGAGGAAACCCACGCAGACACAGAGAGAACACACCACACTCCTCACAGACAGTCAGCCGGAAGAACCCAAGCAGACACAGGGAGAACACACCACACTCCTCACAGACAGTCACCCGGAGGAAACCCATGCAGACACAGGGAGAACACACCACACTCCTCACAGACAGTCACCCGGAGGAAACCCAAGTAGACACAGGGAGAACACACCACACTCCTCACAGAGAGTCAGCCGGAGGAAACCCAAGCAGATACAGGGAGAACACACCACACTCCTCACAGTCACCCGGAGGAAACCCACGCAGACACAGGGAGAACACACCACACTCCTCACAGACAGTCACCCGGAGGAAAACCACACAGACACAGGGAGAACACACCACACTCCTCACAGACAATCACCTGGAGGAAACCCACGCAGACACAGGGAGAACACACCACACTCCTCACAGACAGTCACCCGGAGGAAACCCACGCAGACACAGGGAGAACACACCACACTCCTCACAGACATTCACCCGGAGGAAACCCACGCAGACACGGAGAACACACCACACTCCTCACAGACAGTCACCCGGAGGAAAACCACACAGACACAGGGAGAACACACCACACTCCTCACAGACAGTCACCCAGAGGAAACCCAAGCAGACACAGGGAGAACACACCACACTTCTCACAGAGAGTCAGCCGGAGGAAACCCAAGCAGATACAGGGAGAACACACCACACTCCTCACAGACAGTCACCCGGAGGAAACCCACGCAGACACAGGGAGAACACACCACACTCTTCACAGACAGTCACCCGGAGGAAACCCACGCAGACACAGGGAGAACACACCACACTCTTCACAGACAGTCACCCGGAGGAAACCCACGCAGACACAGGGAGAACACACCACACTCCTCACAGACATTCACCCGGAGGAAACCCACGCAGACACAGGGAGAACACACCACACTCCTCACAGACAAGTCACCCGGAGGAAACCCACGCAGACACAGGGAGAACACACCACAGTCCTCACAGACAGTCACCCGGAGGAAACCCACGCAGACACAGGGAGAACACACCACACTCCTCACAGACAGTCACCCGGAGGAAACCCACGCAGACACAGGGAGAACACACCACACTCCTCACAGACAGTCACCCGGAGGAAACCCACGCAGACACAGGGAGAACACACCACACTCCTCACAGACAAGTCACCCGGAGGAAACCCACGCAGACACGGAGAACACACCACACTCCTCACAGACAGTCACCCGGAGGAAACCCACGCAGACACAGAGAGAACACACCACACTCCTCACAGACAGTCACCCGGAGGAAACCCACGCAGACACAGGGTGAACACACCACACTCCTCACAGACAGTCACCCGGAGGAAACCCACGCAGACACAGGGAGAACACACCACACTCCTCACAGACAAGTCACCCGGAGGAAACCCACGCAGACACAGGGAGAACACACCACACTCCTCACAGACAGTCACCCGGAGGAAACCCACGCAGACACAGAGAGAACACACCACACTCCTCACAGACAGTCACCCGGAGGAAACCCACGCAGACACAGGGAGAACACACCACACTCCTCACAGACAGTCACCCGGAGCGAGGCTCAAACACACAACCTCCAGGACCCTGGAGCTGTTTGACTGCGACACTAATCTGCTGCGCCGCCCTGAGTTATAGTGTTATTATGTGTTAATTTTTAGTTTATTAATACATATTTTTGAAGAATTCTAAAGCTATTTTATCTACATTTTTATTAGTTTGGAACCAAAAGTGGTTTGTCTAAGACATCCAGTTAAGAATCCTTTTGGCACTTTTATTTTGGAGTGCAGGTCTCTCAGTTCAGTGTAATACATTGTATGTTCAAAATATTGTAGACACCCATTATAATAAGTAAATTTATTACTATGAGTAATGCATGCAAATTTTTAAAAATAAAAATGTTAGGTAGTATTTGTATCTTAAAATTACAGCGTTGAAATGATTGTGATGCTTTTGTGAGCTCAAACAGGTTGAAGAGAGCCTCTGTAGTTGCCACTCTGGGCTCAGCCCTGCGGAAACTGCACTCTTAACTTCTGGAGGAGGGTAGGAATCTTAACTCCAGGAAAGAAGGGAGTAAATTCCCTAATTAAACACTGGGGAGCACGTGTCCATGAAGGTTTGGCAGACACTGTGTACATTTATGGAACAATTCTTAAGATCTGGTCACCAAACGTATTGGATTGTGACTGGCAAAACCTTTTTGAACATGTTTTGTGTTTTGGGATATGGAACTACAAAACAGGGACAAAACGTTATCTGAGTTGATTAAGTGTATCTCTACCCCCATCTAGCGGCCAAACCGACACAGTACAATTCACTGTTGCTGTCCTCCACTGTGTAAAATGAGCGTGGACAAAATCTTAGTTTGAATCCAAATTTTCTATGTATCTTAATATAAGAACACATTAAGTATTTGTGGCTCTAATTTAAATACATTGTGTTATGAATGAATTAAATAAAGGAATATCACTCTGTTAGTGTGGAACTGTTTAAGAAATCTTGCCTACAAACTATGAGTAAATAAATTGCAGATTATTCTCTAAACATATATATATATATTCTTAGACTTCCAGAATACTGATAGTTTAAACTACTGAAGAGTAAAAATGGGTTTGATTAGTTGTGTTTTTACTAAATCAATTTACGGAGCTGAGATGTGTTTAAAGACCTCAAAACCAGAAGAAAAAGAAAACTTGTCAACGCTATTCTTAATAAGCGCCGAACTCTTGGAACTACAACTCCCAGATATCTCTACGCCAGCATACAGTATATCGTGTGGTTTGATTGGTCCATTGCAATCTCGCCAGCCAATCAGTGCAGAGGATACTCGCTGTGTGTCAAATCTGAACCGTCAGAGAGTCTGTGAATGGTAGAGAGTCAGTAGAGAGGGTTGTTATTAACAGGTTTATGAGAGAAAGACGGTTCCAGCGCTGACTGAGTTTTTCAGGATAACTAAAGGAGATGGGATCCGGCGAGAGTACGACCAGGAAAGTGTCTTTTGGCGTTGACGAAGATGAGAGTGTGCGGATTCTGCGGGGAGTGAAGGTAAAGCTAGCTCGCTAATTAGCCAAGAGGACATCCCAAGTTTAACACTGCTCAGGGGATTAAGGAGAAATAAACTGAGAGTTATAACATGTAAAATAACATTAACACACATGTGCGGTACAACAGTTTGCATATAATCTGAGGTGTCGGTAGGTTTCGACTGTTAAACTGTCCCCAGATGAACTGGGCGAGGTTTGACCACAGAGCACTGCGTGTTCTGGATTTTATGGAAAAGTCTTCATTCACTGTTTTGGTTGATAGCTACCACACAATCTATCCCCTTTATCCCACAGTCTGACTTCTCTACCCCACAATCTATCCCACTCTGTCCCTTGTAACCTTTTCTGTCCCCTCTATCCCCTCTATCCCACAACCTATCCGCTCTATCCCACAACCTATCCCCTCTATCCCACAATCTATCCGCTCTCTCTGCTCTATCCCACAACCTATCCCCTCTATCCCACAATCTATCCGCTCTCTCTGCTCTATCCCACAACCTATCTCTTCTATCCCACAACCAATCTTCTCTATCACACAACCTATCCACTCTATCCCACTCTGTCCCTTCTAACTCTCTCTGTCCCCTCTATCCCACAACCTATCCGCTCTATCCCACAACCTATCCGCTCTATCCCACAACCTATCCGCTCTATCCCACAACCTATCCGCTCTATCCCACAACCTATCCCCTCTATCCCACAATCTATCCGCTCTCTCTGCTCTATCCCACAACCTATATCTTCTATCCCACAACCTATCCCCTCTATCCCACAACCTATCCGCTCTATATCACTCTGTCCCTTCTAACCCTCTCTGTCCCCTCTATCCCACAACCTATCCCCCATATCTCACTCTGTCTGTTCTAACCCACTCTGTCCCTTCTATCCCACTCTATCTATGAATCTATGCCCTATGTCCCAGTCTGTCTTCTTTCTCCCACAACTTATTCCCTCTATCCCACAGTCTGTTTTATCTATCTTCTCTATCCCACTTTATCTCCTCTATCCTCTCTATACCAGAATCTATTCCAACTATCGCATAGTCTGTCTTCCTTATCCCATAATATATCTCCTCTATCCCACAATCTATGTCCTCTATCACACTCGGTCCCATTTATCCACCCTCTGGTTGCTCTGCTGGAACAGTGTTTCTCAGTCTGAGCTGCTTTAGCTCAACTCTAAAAGGTGTGGAGTAAAACTCCTGTGTTAATGTTAACACAAATATAGTGTAAGGACCAGGGTTACTATGTGTGGTGCTGAGGTGGTGGGGTGGTATTTGTTAGAGGTTTGAGTAGCGTATATGTTTATGAGATACTTTACCTAGTTATTTTATGTTTAGAATATACAGTAACGACCTGCATTGTAGATTATAGTTCGTAATACTGAAATAAGACCATATCAGCCCATAGTGTGGCAGCCCTGAGTATGGGGGAGCTCCCAGCATGCTCAGCGGTCGCCCTTTTGTTAGTTCTAGGTTGTACTGGAGTTAATGTAGGGGGTTTTGTGTTGTATAGGTTGTGTGTTTTGATGGTGGGGTGTTATTCAACCTCCAGAATTTGTGGTGGAGGGTGGATAAGAACTGAATGAAGTCATATTTCACACTAAATTCCTTTTGCCAACAGCTCTCAGAAGATGTCCTGCAGCGCATGAGGAACTCCAATCAGACCTCTGTAGGCAACAAGGAAAGCCCAGGTATGATATGTCTCCTGTTAAAATAATGCTGCCTTTAAATTATGTTGGGTATGTGGTTTATAGGAGGTAAATAATTTCTAGTGGAAAACTAGACCTTTCTCTGATTTGGGGGTGTTTCATTAAAAAAAACTCAACTTTAGCCTTTGGTCATTTTTTTTTACAGTGCATTCATTTTGTTTCAAACCAAAACACAGATTTTAAACACAATTCTACTGTCAAAATAAATAGAACACTTGAAGGCAGCATAAGGACTGGATACACTTGTCATACTTGCTACATAATATACTACAGGACATATTACATAAAGCCATTTTGATTTAGAACCATTATCTTGTTCCCTGTTCTATAGGCCCTCAGGCAAAACCCCAAACAGCCACAGCGCACACCCAGTCTCCGAAGCCTCAGCAGAGTTCTCAGTCTGGATCCACTGCTTCTGACGACAGAGACGAGCTCAAAAGAAGGTCGGGTGCCGTGTGCAGTTTGGTTGAGCTGGTCTATTCATGGGTTGCAGCTGACATCGCAGTACAGGGCAGCCGCCATATTGGGGACCTACTCATTACTCAGACATACAATTGAAATATAAACTGTGAGGCTTTCTCCTTTTTAAGCCTGACGTAGCTTTGTATACGCCTTATTAAAAATCACTATTTCTATAAAAAAACAATAACTAAAAAATGCCACAGACACAGGTTTCAGATTTAAAAGAGAACAGGTTCATTACTTTATTTAAAGCGGTTACAGTCAAATCACATCAGCCCCGGTAAGTCACAAAAGAGACACCAAAAAGCATTCATAAAACAAGTTAAAGTGTAGAAACATTAACCTGGGTAGATCTGGGAAGACAAACAAAAAAGCATTTGTGAAGCTCTCATTTTTTATACAGTATTCAGACGTAATAATGATATTCCCCCACCTTCTTCACACACTCCATAGGCTGAGTTGGATCCAGAGTTGGATCCATTACAATCAAAAGGTACCCTATTCCCCATGTACATATACAAACTTCTGCTTCCGGTTGAGTCTTCAGACACTGTTTATTATTAGGTTCTAAAGAAAGTTTGTGTGCTTCTCAGAAAAGGTTCTTATCTCTACTCAAGGCCATTTTACACTTTCCCATCCTCCTTCTTCTTCCCATTTATTATGTTTCTGTTTTTTCACATTCTCCTCGACTAACATCTAACATTTCCCCGTGTCCTCCCAAATATATCACAACCCTTCATTATTGTTTCCAAAGTACATGATGTTTTGGTTGCTGTATAGACAATGCTTTCATTATTTTCCAACCAAGTTTTTACCAAATAACAACCTCAGGCTTCAGGTCTCGGGCCTTGAGCTGGTCCTTTCTCAGAGTTTCCCCGTGTGTTAATGAAGCAAACTGATAATAACAGTTTAAAACTATCACTGTCTCAGGCCCCTGCCTTCGTATCCGGCAGGTGATTTGATAACAAGGCTCAGTTTTTGTAAGAGCCTTAGTTCACATAAAAGGTGTATGTGTAATGTTTACCAGAATTTGGCTGAACAACAATGGCCTTCTTCAGTGGCACTGATAAGCTTTCTCAGGCCTCACAGAGCACACAGACCAACTGTCTCAGAGAGAACCAGCTTCACACTTCCATCATTATTAATTATAGTATTTTACTGTAAACACCATTATTCTTTTAATTGATGTAAATCCATATTTAATAATTAAGTCATTGTTTTAGTCATATTTAGGTCTGTCAGTATCCTGACACTACTGAGGGTCTACGAGGTCTGGTGAGAGATTGAAGGCAACAAAATATATCCCAACTTTATAGATATCTCTTATAATTCTTAATATTAGCTAGTTTAAATACAGTGGGACTTCCTGGAGGCGCTGCACATTAGCCTCTATGCTACATTCTAGGGTGACCAGACGTCCTCTTTTACCCGGACATAGACTTAAAAAAACGTCCGGGATTTTGTTTTTCTAGAGCGTACATAGAACTTCGAGAAGTTTCGTTCACAAACTAGTCCCGCCCTCCCCTACTGCGATTGGTTTGCTTGAGTGAGAAGGGGGCGTGGTGAAGTAGTCTAAAATGTTCTGATTGGACGGTCTGACTGTAGAGCTACCGTTATTGGTCTCTGTAAACATTTAATTGGTCAGTCTGCACGTCAGTAGTCTTGGTTTACCTCAGGCAAAGCTCATGCCCCCCCCCCCTAAATCTCGAGCAGCAATGCCGATACGTAAATGTAACTTCTCGGATTAATTAAAAAATAATTCTAATGTTTTGTGTAGGAAATAAAGCGGTAAAGGACCTAAAGCACACACAGGTTCAGCTATGAATACAACGGCAGCGAGGGGCGAGAGCTCATCAACCCCCCCATAGCCAAATATGGGCTATAAAGTAAAATAAGCCCCAAATAAGAGAGCTCCTGTGCACTTAGAGAAATAAAAACAATACGGTAAAGTTGTAAAGGCATTTGTACCTTACGGATAATTAAACAGAAGATTTAGTACTCCTGTTAGTCATTTTGTGATGACTACATTAGCTTCTCCCTCAGGAAACCCTAACTGGGGTTCGTGTTTGGTTAATGATGAAGGACCCTCACTGCCATTCTGTGGCCACACAGTGCATTGCATGTCATATTTAGTGTCTTCTGTTGAGAAGGGTATAGCTGCAGAACAGGAGGCAGCCGTTTCTGTGCCATATGTTTTCATGACACTGCCACCTAGCGAAGTGGATACAAGGACATAGGAACGATGGAGGCAGTGTGTTTGTGTTTTTAGGTCCTGTTGGGGATATGTGGTTGAGATCTAGTTTGGTTGAGTTCCAAGATAACTTAGTGTTTGAGGGGAATAAATGCTTAATGCTTAATGTTACATTAGTTTTATTTTAAAAGCAAGATTTGACACGTCAATAAACAAAAATAATTCATTCAAAGTCACAACAGACTGCTTCTATGTGCACAGATATGAACGGGAGCAGACGAATATACAGGAAGAGCTGGCCCGCATTGCGCGAAAGGAGAGAGAGGCGGCGCGACAAGACATCACCAGAGCCGTACAGAGAGAGCGACTACAGACACTCCAAGAATCAGAGAAGGCCAAACAGCTGGTGAGTCACACGTAACATGTACAAACTCTCCTCCACGATCCAGAACAAAAGGTTACTGCTCAGAATTTACTTGTTGGGGACTCAGGAGATTTAAATGTGATTTCTCAAAAAAAATAAACAAATGAATAAATAAAAGACTGGAAGGGCAGGACGAAAATAAGTTTAAAGAAATGTTTTGAGAAAAAAAAGCCACATATTATTTATTATTATTATTTTTCTGACCTGTTTTACACACACCAAAAACATTTTGAGCATCCATCCATCCATTATCTGTAACCCTTATCCAATTCAGGGTCACGGTGGGTCCAGAGCCTACCTGGAATCATTGGGCGCAAGGCAGGGAATACACCCTGGATTGCCAGTCCGTCACACAAGGGCAACACACACACTCACACAATCACTTACACACTCACACCTACGGACACTTTTGAGTCGCCAATCCACCTACCAACGCGTGTTTTTGGACTGTGGGAGGAGACCGGAGCACCCGGAGGAAACCCACGCAGACACAGGGAGAACACACCACACTCCTCACAGACAGTCACCAGGAGGAAACCCACGCAGACACAGGGAGAACACACCACACTCCTCTCAGACAGTCACCCGGAGGAAACCCACACAGACACAGAGAGAACACACCACATTCCTCACAGTCACCACAAGGAAACCCGCCCGGACACAGAGAGAACACACCACACTCCTCACAGACAGTCACCCGGAGGAAACCCACGCAGACACAGGGAGAACGCACCACACTCCTCACAGACAGTCACCCGGAGGAAACCCACACAGACACAGAGAGAACACACCACACTCCTCACAGACAGTCACCAGGAGGAAACCCACGCAGACACAGGGAGAACACACCACACTCCTCTCAGACAGTCACCCGGAGGAAACCCACACAGACACAGAGAGAACACACCACATTCCTCACAGTCACCACAAGGAAACCCGCCCGGACACAGAGAGAACACACCACACTCCTCACAGACAGTCACCCGGAGGAAACCCACGCAGACACAGGGAGAACGCACCACACTCCTCACAGACAGTCACCCGGAGGAAACCCACACAGACACAGAGAGAACACACCACACTCCTCACAGACAGTCACCCGGAGGAAACCCACACAGACACAGGGAGAACACACCACACTCCTCACAGGCAGTCACCCGGAGGAAACCCACGCAGACACAGGGAGAACACACCACACTCCTCACAGACAGTCACCCGGAGGAAACCCACACAGACACAGGGAGAACACACCACACTCCTCACAGACACCCGGAGCGAGAATCGAACCCACAACCTCCAGGTCCCTGGAGCTGTGTGACTGCGACACTAACCTGCTGCACCACCGTGCCGCCCTATTTTGAGCATTAAAAGCATATATATTTTTCCTACCTGTGAGAAGAGCCCGAAGGGTGAAGTGGAAAAAAAAGTCAGGTTGAATGTGATTTTTATTGTTCAATCACTCACAAATGACACGTTTGTGTCACATGATTTGGGCCATTTTTGCCCGCTGTATGAACGGTGGGTCTATTTAACAATGCCACTGCATCTCGTCTTTCTGCATGGGAACTGTACTGAAATGTTGTAACCAACCTCCCGTGTATCACCATCCTGATCAAAATTAAACGATTCAATGCTCTTTGGAGCTTAATGCATTTTTAAATATATTTATTTATTTATTTTAAACAAGGCATTTTTAAACAAGTTTAAATTGCTTTTGACCACGCGATTCCTCTAAAATTCCTGCTCAGACATTAGTAATGCTCTCGAATGCTTACGAAGTCTGCATATAGCCACAGGCCTTTAATCATTTAGATTCAGGGTTAAACATCAGTTCAGGTATTTCAAGAGGAATAAATCTTCCAGCGAGCCTCTCCTGTGTATAAATCATGCAGTCATATTGATATAAATGTGTCCCTCACAAGGCGTTTCGATGGTGTGAGTTATTCTTTGCGGGCATATTGGATATTAAGTGAGTGATATACGAGAGCGTGCTTCAGAACCGCTGGGGACTTCTTAGCGGGCTTTGCTCGAGGATCAATTTTCTGTATGAATACAACTGACCACAGTCCTTTTTTCCTTCATTCTACAGTCTATATATATGTTGTCATGTATTCAGCATGTGCCCAACCAGGCGTGTCAATCAAAATAACATTAAAGGTGCAGTACATGATTTTTTAAATAAAAAAAACTTCATGATTTGACGATCTCATGTCTGTTTGTGGCGGCACGGTGGCGCAGCAGGTAGCGTCGCAGTCACACAGCTCCAGGGGCCTCCAGTGGGTTCGATTCCCGCTCCGGGTGACTGTCTGTGAGGAGTGTGGTGTGTTCTCTCTGTGTCTGTGTGGGTTTCCTCCGGGTGACTGTCTGTGAGGAGTGTGGTGTGTTCTCCCTGTGTCCGCGTGGGTTTCCTCCGGGTGACTGTCTGTAAGGAGTGTGGTGTGTTCTCCCTGTGTCCGCGTGGGTTTCCTCCAGGTGACTGTCTGTGAGGAGTGTGGTGTGTTCTCCCTGTGTCTGCAAGGGTTTCCTCCAGGTGACTGTCTGTGAGGAGCTTGGTGTGTTCTCTCTGTGTCTGCGTGGGTTTCCTCCTGGTGCTCCGGTTTCCTCTCACAGTCCAAAAAACACACGTTGGTAGGTGGATTGGCGACTCAAAAGTGTCCGTAGGTGTGAGTGTGTGAGTGAATGTGTGAGTGTGTGTGTTGTCCTGTCACTGGCGCCCCCACTGTCTGCTCACAGCAGAGCAGTAGACAACGGAGATACTTCGTTCCTGAGGCTCGACCTGAGATGAGGATATCGCTGTATTCCTGCTCCATCCGTGGGTAACATGGACTTGTTTGTTACTGTGGAAAAGGTGGTTGACTGCTTTACCCAAAGTGCTTTCTGTGGAAGTCAAGTGGACACAGGTGTCTAAGGGCACCCCACTCAGTGCCAGGAGCCCAAGCTTTGGGCTGTGGACCAATGAGGCTGCGTTTTCCGGTGCTCTGGGGTTGTCTGTGATCCAGAGCTAATCATTCAACCTAATACTTGACCTACGCAAAGTGGAGACTGGATGTAATCAGAGGCTCACAGAAGTGTCTCTAAATGTCGTGTACCTCTTTCCCAGAACAGACCGATTATAAACGTGTCATTTCACACGCTCCTTCTTTGTCAATCTGAATATTTTACAAATATATAATATTCATGGTGAAATATCCAGGTTAAACCTTTCCTCTGATGGTTCAGGAGAAAGTTCTAATTGCTTTTTAAATTAAAGCTGTCAGTCTCTAGTCTAAAGCCCATAGACATTTCTATTTTTCCTGGCGACAGAGATCCTCTGGGGATTCCTAAATATTAAAAATACCTTTTTAACAGTTAGATAAAGAGGATTTTGGATTGTTAACCTGTTTGTGCATGGCGTTGATAATCAATGCACCTGAAGTAACAGGAAAATCCACTGTGAATCACTGTGATTCTCCACTGAACTGTTGTATTAAGGAGAATAGAGCCGCTGTTGTTGCTACTCTAGGCTCAGCACTACAGAAACTGCACTCTGTAACCTTTGGAGGGGGATAGGAGACCACCCCCCCTCCCTCTTAATTTCTGTACTGTGCGATAAAAATAAATTTCACTAGAGGGAGCCCCAGGAGCAAAAGAAAACCCCTCCAGAAACATACCTTTAACAATGATTGCACAGTCATTTACAGCAGGTTTTAGGGTTTAAAACATGAATTAAAAAACGCAGCTGGTCGAACGGACGGTGCGTGCAGATAGAAGGGGGTTTGATCCATGCTTTTATCGGATCAGTGTGTAACTGAAGAACAGATTCAAATCTGATGGTGGGCTTCCTGAAATTATAATAAATTATTTGACTGAGAATTTTATTGTATTGTTTTTTTGACTTGAGAAACATTGCTCCAGTTATGATTTACACTGGAAGAATTGTAGCTTCCACTAGGTTTCATTTTAAATGATAGCGCTGCGTATTTCTCACTCTGGCTTTGACACCCTCTAATAAAGAGTGCTGCAGAAATACAGTTTAATTGAACTGAGTAATGTATCGCGCCCCCTTGACGTAATCTACCGTTCTGTCTTACTTTGTGCTTTACTTGTGCTCTCTCTCTTTCTCTTTCTCGCTCTCTCTCTCTTTCTCTTTCTCGCTCTCTCTCTTTCTCTTTTCCTTTCTCTTTCTCTCTCTCTCTTTCTCTTTCTCTCTCTCTTTTCCTTTCTCTCTCTCTCTCTCTCTCTCTCTCTCTTTCTCTGTCTCTTTTTCTCTCTCTTTTTTTTCTCTTTCTCTCATTCTCTCTTTTTCTCTCTTTTCCTTTCTCTCTCTTTTTCTCTCTTTTCCTTTCTCTCTCTCTCTCTCTCTCTTTTTTTTCCTCTTTCTCTCTCTCTCTCTTTTTCTCTCTCTCTTTCTCTTTCTCTCTCTTTTCCTCTCTCTCTCTCTCGCTCTCTCTCTCTTTCTCTTTCTCTCTCTTTTCCCCTCTCTCTCTCTCTCTCTCTCTCTCTCTCTCTCTCTCTCTCTTTTCCTCTCTCTCTCTCTCTCTCTCTCTCTCTCTCTCTCTGCTAAGACTTGTTTTGATGCCCTTCATGAATATTCACAGTTAATGACAAGTCTTCACAAGATTAATTTCTCAGTGTGAGAACGAGCGGATGAAAAGGAAAGGGAGAGAAAGAGCGAGGAAGAGAGAGAGAGAGACCATAGGGATTTTTTTCCCTCTTTTAAATGCATTAATGCCATTCTCTGTTGAATGCCCTGTTTGAAAAAGAAAAGAAAAAAAAGAGGTGATAAGTTACATTTGCATATGGCTCCGGCTTCCCTCCCACTCTGACATTAAAAAGGCTTTTTTCATTGCCGCCATTTCATGCTGAGAACGATGGCCGCCGGTCCCCCTCCGTGTCTCTGCTTGTGCTCACAGTTACGTGAAAAAAAGAGAGAAATAAATAAGGAAATGTATAAAAAAGCAGAAATGCAGCACCATTTTTTGCTCCTTTCCTTCCGTGTAAGTGTTCGATCTGGACTCGGTGTGTCGCTCTGAGTTTGAGGTTTTGTGATCTGACGAAGCAGTCCGCCTTAAAACCACCTCAACAACGGGATTTTGAAAATATTTAAGGATTCGTCTCTGAGCCTGAAGTACATTTTTTGAAAACTTAAAGCCACGTTCTCCTCTCTCTCTTTTCACCCTCTTACAACCTGTTCAGCGCAATTAGGGTGCATTTTTACTCCTTACCAGTAGATGGCAGACTGAGACCTCTATCTGTCCTCCATTTTCCTCACCTCCTGTTATAAATAGTATGATTATTATTATTTATATGGATGTTTAAATATTAGTCTGTGTACTCTGTTAACAGGAATGTGCCCATTTTGGTGGCGTCTTGAATTTTTCTAGACTGAGATACTGCATTATGCAGATGTTTCCTTCGCTCCTGTTTATTGGCTGCTAAGTTGAGTAAGGTGTTAACAGCCAGAAAGCTTTTCTTTTACAGATTTCGTTTTTCCAATGACTACTGCGTGTGTGAGATCACAGGACAGTCCTGAGCATTTGGAGAAGGACACTGTCTGTCCGTTTTCTGTGTGTGACATAATGGATGCCCTCTGGCCTCGTCGTATCTATACAAACATCAATACACCCCACCCAGGACAAAGCATGACGAGTCGTGCTCTTGTGGATGTGTGGCTGTGAATGGCGAAAGGTTGGCTTTGATTTGAGCTCGTACTTCGGGGACTGTACTCAACTCTGAGCTTGTAAAGCATTAAAAACAGTGGAGCTGCTTTGGAACAGAGGCTCTGAATCCCATCTTAACGCAGAAGCTGGCGTAAGTCTAGGCTAAATAATGAATGTCCCTGGACAGAACATGCTGAGATCCCACATTCTCAGGCTTGTTTCTTTTTCTTTCAGAATCAGGATCAATGTGTTGATGCTCCTTCGCATGTAGTAAAGTCAAAAATCTTGGAACATTCTGTTGTAAAAAAAAAAAAGTTGGAGTTGGAGTGGAGCTAGGTTCTCAACTTTTAGTCATAGGCATGGGTTGCCTTTGGTTTATGGAACTGTGTAAACTTAATTTCATTGATGTTTCTTTAAGGGCGGCACGGTGGTGCAGCAGGTTAGTGTCGCAGTCACACATCTGCAGGGGCCTGGAGGTTGTGGGTTTGATTCCCGCTCCGGGTGACTGTCTGTGAGGAGTGTGGTGTGTTCTCCCTGTGTCTGCGTGGGTTTCCTCCGGGTGACTGTCTGTGAGGAGTGTGGTGTGTTCTCCCTGTGTGTGCGTGGGTTTCCTCCGGGTGACTGTCTGTGAGGAGTGTGATGTGTTCTCCCTGTGTCTGCGTGGGTCCCCTCCAGGTGCTCGGGTTTCCTCCCACAGTCCAAAAACTCACGTTGGTAGGTGGATTGGCGACTCAATAAGTGTCCCTAGGTGTGAGTGTGTGTGTGTGTCTGTGTTGCCCTGTGAAGGACTGGCGCCCCCTCCAGGGTATATTCCTGCCTTGCGCCCAATGATTCCAGGTAGGCTCTGGACCCACCGTGACCCTGAATTGGATAATGGATGGATGGATGTTTCTTTAAGTTTTTTTTATTTAATTAGTCGCTGTCCAAGGAAAAAAAACATATCTCCAAAATAGTAACTTTACAGATATATTATACCTTCTGAAATTTTCACACCGTGTGAAGGACAGCTGTGGTGTTCAAACAATGTAGTAAACTAAACATCTACAACATTAAAACATTAGCATGTTTTTATTTGGACAGCGATGATTTACTAGTGTTCAGGCCGAACTGGAGCCAGAATGAAAAGCGTTACTGTTAAAACAGGCATGAAGCAGTCTGAACGTTTAATGTCATGATTATCGTAGCCAAAACGATCACGGTTATCAGTGCTGTTTTTTTTAAAATGTGCTGAAAATTTTAAAAGTGCTTATTTATATGTTTATATATACTTTTATACAAACAAATAATTTCACCACGTTTTACATTGAACAACACAACAGAGCAGCACTGTGTATACTCCTTTAAATAAAGTAAAAAAAATAGACCTAAATGAACAATAAACTGCAGCCTTGTTTTGTCCTGTTTGCCTCCTGTGAAGCTGTAAAATTCGTGTGAGATTAGGAATCACTGTATTAGGTTTTGTTTAATAGGTGATCAGTGATAAACATAAGTGATAAACCTTAATTTAAGGCGGCACTTAATGGTAATGTTGGTTGCAGAATGGTATCAAGCACAGTTTAAGGTGGAAAGTGTCTCAGAAATGTATTCTCAATTTAAGGTGAGGGCAAAAAAGCACTCCAGTGTAATTATAGTGCCATTTAATGTGGAACAGAGTGCTGCACCACTAGTAATTAGTAATTCTGGCTAGGATTTTTTTGTTATTTGCAAGACAAACCTTGTTTTTCGCATTTAAAATGGTATCATTACCCATCAGGAATTTTTAACAGATGTTTGCAGTGAAACCGCTAACTGTTTCATGTCTTGAACCAAAAAGAACATAATACTAATTCTACACTGATGCTAATAACCTCTGAACTAGCTTTCACTTGAGTTTATTTATGTTTTTGATTCTATTCCATGAAAGCAAATTTTTAAAACTTATTTTTTTTATTCTTGAACCATATCTAAGTATGTCCTGCCCAGCCGACCACATCCAGCTAATGAAGGGCTAGATAATTAGCTGACGAGTTAGTTGTATTAGGTGTTTTAGAGCAAGCAACGCCTGAAGAGTTTAGAGACAGTGGATCCCCAAGAGTAGAGTTGGGGAGTTTAGAGAGAACCAGGACTCTCTCTCCATGCACGAGTGGAATATCAACTTGCTCTGCAGAAACATATGGTAAAGTGCTTCATTAGCTCAGAGAGAGAAAATAGAGAATGTTCTCCCCTCTCCTTTCGCTGGTGTAAATGCGTGCAGTGCGTACCAAAGAAATCCTCATTAGTGTGAACAGAGATATCTTCGAGCAACTTTCTTGATTGAAAACACACCGTTTGTGATGGGTCTTGTCTTCTTCGATAAAGCCGGGGTTGCGGCTGTCGTCACAGTACAGAGTAGCCGCCATGTTGGGCACCTACTTATTACTCAGACACACCTCAAATAAAACCTGTGATAATGTAATTGGATTATTGTTTTTGTCAACACTTTTAGTCCTCATTTAGATGTTAAGAAATACAAGTGTGGATCCCTGACCAAATTATCCGTGTCACGTTTGTAAACTGAGCTCTGTTCGTCGGTCGGTCAGTGGAGGAGTTCGGGCCGTGTCCCAAAGTAGCGCTATACTTGCTACATAGTGCACATAACAGATAATCAAACTAATAATACGGACTGTAGTAAGATGCTAATTCGACAGGGAAACGTCATCCTTCATTTTTGACATACAACGTGCTCCCTGAGTGCAGACACTGTGCCCTACGGAGGGTGTAGGGAGACATTTGGAATTCAGCCTCTGCTTTGCTGCAGCATGGAAACAACTCTCACTGATCACAATTTAGACAAGAGAACTACTTTATTAAACTTTATACCAAACCAAAGGAATGATTTAAGCAGACAATTGCGATAAAACCTTATCCTCCAAGAACTTATTCCACTCTTAAAATGCAGGGACATCGGGATCAGATTATTCACCTGTAAACAGGGGGAAAACGTTGAGACATAGGAATATGTTGCTTGTGTCTATAGTCTCTTACGCACTAAAATATAACACGAGTGAAATAAGACAATTACTGAATCTTGTGTATGATCTGTGTGTGAATAACTCACTCAGATTCAGACAGAGGAGCAGTGAAATGCATTAGAGTCTGATGCTAACAGTGTTCCATTAGATCATATGATGAAAGTGCTAATATGGCTAACAGAAAATAATGGTCTTTTTCTCCTCATTATGCTGCACAGTGGGATCCTTTACCCCCTCTGATGCAAACAGGCAGTGGGCATCTGTGCTTCCGAGTGCTGTGAGACTCTCTCCAGTGCAGGGAGTGGAGCTGGGTATGAGATAACTCTATCCATCTTTCCCATCTGTTTACATTAGTGCTGGGCTCTAAATCCAGACAATCGGTCCCCAGTAAGGCACCCAAAAAATAGTCATCTGACTACAACCCACGGATAGCTCAAATCTAAAATCATAGCTACTGATTCAGTATCTGATGCAAAGTCAGTCCATACTTGCTTAAATTATTTCTTTTGTGGAAGGGATGGCTCAGATCTGTTTGATGTCTTTATCGCTCACCTATTTGTTTTTGTGCAGCGCCCTTGATGATGCAGATCTTTTGATATTTGCTCAAACCACCTCCGATGGCAAATTCATATGGCATTCACTACCAGCATCCGAACCCCTCTTTTTTTCCACCTCAATTACATCCATCCAATCACACATCCATCCTGAAATAGCTTATTTATTTCCCATCTTCCCTTGCTGTGTATTTTATCACAGGGCCTCAGCAGAGAGAGAGAGAGGGAGAGGGAGAGAAAGAGTCGGGGAGAACAGAGGAACTCTGATAGAGCTCTATCTGTAATTGTAATCTCAGGCTTGACATCTCTCTGCATGTAAAGCCATTAAGAGAAGTGTGCTCGCTGAGCCCACACCAGGCCAGGGGCTCAGGTAATTTCCAGCGAGGCCTCAGTGAACGGAGCGAGGAGATTTTTATCCTCTGCTCTCAACGTCGCTCTTCCTGTCCTAACGGCTGTGAGCGAGAGGAAGGCCAGGATAAGAGAGAATTAGGAACAGGATTAGGGCTGTGTTGTCTGTGTGCTTATGAGTGTTTGCTTATCGCTTCTTTTCTTTTCTTCTCGTTCTTTTCTTTTTTCTTTTTTTTTGAGCATTCCAAAGGTGTGCTCAGTTAGCTTTGAATAGCTTAGCTTTTGGTTCATGACGTATTTCTTAATTTGGGAACGTGTGATGAAATTGTTGAGGCTAGGGATACATTTGGTGATGCATATTTGACTTCACAACAATTCTGTTTCTGTTTTTTATGGGAGTTCAGTGCATCATGGTATATTTATAGAGATGTGAACAGAGCATCAATTTATGATGCAGTATGATATTCTATTTATCACATAGCAGCTCCATTACACTCCTCAACTATATACACTACTAAAATACTAAAAACAAAAAAGTTTATATATCCTCGCTGTTGGATAGTAATAAGATAGAAAATAGTAATATACAGTATTATGTAAAACGATTGAATTGCAAATAATGTGTTTTTAATTGGGCAGCGACAACATGAAAATATACCTGGCATTTTAGTTTGAAAAAACATTAGGTGCATTTCTAATGGTATATTAGTATAAATAATTATAATTTACTCCTCACAGACAGTCACCCGGAGGAAACCCATGCAGAGACAGAGAGAACACACCACACTCCTCACAGACAGTCACCCGGAGGAAACCCACTCAGACACAGAGAGAACACACCACACTCCTCACAGACAGTCACCCGGAGGAAACCCACGCAGACACAGAGAGAACACACCACACTCCTCACAGACAGTCACCCGGAGGAAACCCACGCAGACACAGAGAGAACACACCACACTCCTCACAGACAGTCACCTGGAGGAAACCCACGCAGACACAGAGAGAACACACCACACTCCTCACAGACAGTCACCCGGAGGAAACCCACGCAGACACAGAGAGAACACACCACACTCCTCACAGACAGTCACCCGGAGGAAACCCACGCAGACACAGGGAGAACACACCACACTCCTCACAGACAGTCACCCGGAGGAAACCCACACGGACACAGAGAGAACACACCACACTCCTTCAAATCATCAACACAATGCTCAGCCAATATGGTATTTTTGTCCATTACCTTTTTTATTATTATTATTATTATTATTATCGTTACACTTATATAGCGCCTTTCTAGACACCCAAGGACGCTTTACAATCTACACTGCTCAGAACGCTCAATTCACACACACACACTGGCGAGACCTGTTTTAAGGGGCTGCAAAACATGGTACTATAATATTCATTCATTCATTCATAGTCTGTAACCGCTTATCCAGTTCAGGGCCGCGGTACTATAATATTGATCTGTATATATTTTAGGTTTCTACTATGATTGCATGTGTCGAGCTCTGTAAATTCCAGCCTGTACCCGTGAGGTGAAACTTCCTTGCTACAAAATATTCCACAGTCAGTCAACTGTCAGTGGTATTATAACAAAATGGAAGCCATTTGGAACAACAGCAGCTCGGCCACAAAGTGGTAGGCCACATAAAATGACAGCGCAGGGTCAGCGGATGCTGAGGCACAGTGTGCTGAGGTTGCCAACTTTCTGCAGAGTCGATCACTACAGAGTCGACCTCCAAACTTTTTGTGGCGTTCAGATTAGCTCAAGAACAGGGAGTAGAGAGCTTCATGGAATGGGTTTCCATGTCCGAGCAGCGGTATCCAAGCCTTACCTCACCAAGTGCAATTCAAAGCATCAAATAGAGTGGTCAAATAGAGAATAAAGCATGCTGCCACTGGACTCCTGCTGTGACAAATCGCTGGAAACTAGGCAGGAACACACAGGACAGGGTGTCAGTCTATCACAGAGCCTCTCACACTCATACCTATGGAAACTTTTGAGTAGGCTGTCCGCCTACCAAGGTGTGTTTCTGGATGGAGGGCCTATATCCACACAGACACAGAGAGAACACACCAAAGAGAAATCTGGAGCTGTGTGTCAGTGACACTACCTGAATCCTTATCAAACAGTAATTATACGAATTAACATTAGCTAAAATAATATAATACACAAAAATACCTTTTACATATTGATATCAGGCCCCAGTCTCTATGACCCTGGGTCAAAGCTCCCAACTGCCGATCAAACTTGATCCAGAATAACTCTCTAACTAAGTTAATTTCAGCAAGAGTTATGCTGTTGTTCCATTCCAGCAGGACGTAGCTTGAAGGCAAATCAGCTGGCCTTGTCACAGAGCCAGAAGTCAGTGGTCTCTTGGTTCCCGCCTGTTCCCTCAGCACCCTCTGTCCTGGTGACCCGATGGCCTTCACAAACACACAGACGCAGTGAAAGCAGTAAATAATTATTTTATTTTGGCACACACACACAGCCTCATATTGTCCTCCTCCAAACAGCAGTGGCACTGCGTACTGTGGGTAATCAGTCTGATTATTAAGTGCTAATTTATTGCATGGCTGGGAGCTATGTGTTAAATAAATGCGTCGGAGTAAATAAGTGCCGGGGAATCGGAATGAGCCTCAATGCAGGATCAGATGGCAACCCAGCACATCCAGCCTAGAGGGGATGGCAGAGTGTAAACAGTCACCGCAGGACACAACAGATGCACTGTATTTTTGTGTGTTTGTGTGTCTAAGAAGGGGACTAGGAGATGTTTATCGCAGTACTCACTAGAACTGCATTTACAAGTAGTGGCTGTGTACGTTTCTTAAAAGCTAAGCACCAGCGATATGAAAGTGTCATACAAATAAATACAGTGGAATTTGAGTTCCTAACTTGTTTATTGATCATCAGAAAACATGTTATTTCTTACTAATTCAAGGAATAAGGTTTAAAAGACCGTTGGTCCCCCCCCAACGGTGTTGGGAAACTCTAATAGGCGTCTTGCCTGTGACGTAGACGGTGGACAACAACTCTAGAAGCTGCACTTAATTTAATGCAAAATGAGGAAAAGGTGTGTTGTTTTTGGCTGCAATCATTCAATGTACAGTGGGACATCTGTGAACAAATGACCCAAAGATCCCAAAATATCCAGAAAATGGACTAAATTTGTCCACTTTAAACGGGCACTTTGGAAAGGACCATCCGCTCACTCCGTTATCTGTAGCTCATTTCACTGGCGCTTTTCCAACAATATGGGCATGTAAGGACACCAACGAAAGGTGTTCAAGAGCCTCTGTAACATGGAGGTAAACAGGGTAAGGACACTCACTTCGCCTGTTTTAGTTGGTGTTAGTTAACGTTAGCTTGACTCGCTAAACTCGGTGGCTCAGATTATACTCGGCTACGTAGCTGCATTACGGAGGTTTATAGTGTCGGATGAATTCGAGTTCGACTTCCATCACATTTACAAGAATAACTGTACCTCTAAATTTGAGTTTAGCTTATTGCTAGGCTATTGTCATGAATAATGTTGGTTATTTAGCTAGATACTGTCATAACAGTCAGTCATAACGGTGTTTTACTGCGGCGTTGTTCAGCTGTTGTCCACCAGTGACGTCACGGTTGCGTTCGAGAATTTCCGTAGAGAGCTCGGGTTTTTCCGTCAATTTAATAAAATTGTCAGTTTTAAAGCAAATTAAGCTGCTGTTTTCATTTTAATTCATACTTATATCTGTCAGTCACTACAACATTGTGAAATATTCATGGAGGTCCATTAAGTGGTGCTTAGTCTTTAAGAGAAAATAAGTGTAATAGGCTGTGCACTGCCAGAGCAATGTTTTGAATTTACATGATTGCATTGCTAAGAATATAATGATATCCCTTGACGCACTTTTTAAACCAACATTGCTATAAATATTAAAGCAATGCATTATGTACACAAGAAAGTTTTAAAGCCGTTTTTGGTATAACATAATTGTCATTAAAAACTTAATCATTCTCCCGCTCTTTCACCATTTTATGGTAACGTTATGGCACTTGTGTAGTGTTAAACACGACAATTGTCGTTTTCTTCAACCAACAGTAAAAATACCTAATAATTAAGGATTTTGAAAAAGAAGGAATTTTTTATCAAGGAAAAAGTGCTGCAAAATCATGTGCATTGATTTGTTCTGTTCTTTGGGATAAAATTATATCCAAAAATACATGTGTTTTGTTTAGATTTAAAGATTTAAAAGTTAGCGACTGTGAACGTAGCTTACTATGACTTAATCATTTTTTTGTCATTATTAATACTACATGAGTTACCATAAAATGACAGATAAGCAAAAGAATGTTTGAATTTAGAATTACAATGATGTAATACACAAAAAACTTTAAAGCAACACTGTTACTTAAAATTACAGTTTCAAAATCATTGTGTTTCTTCATTGATCAGTAAAAGGGAGAATATCACTGCTACTCTGGGCTCAACCAGAGCAGGTATGATTGGGGTGTTGGATCATTCTCAGTGCTTCAAATACACTGATGAGGTGGTGTGTTAGTGTGTGTTGTGCTGATACAAGTGGATCAGACACAGCATTGTTGCTGGAGTTTTTAACATGTTTCAGAAAGCAGCGTTAATGTAAATGTATGTGAAAGATGGATAGATTTATCTCATACAAAACTCTCCTCCCTGCGCTGGAGAGAGACTCACAGCACTCAGAAGCAGAGACACCCACCACCTCTTAGCATCAGAGGGGGTAAAGGATCACACAGTGTTAGCCTTGTTAGCATTTACATTACAGTGGCTAATAGTAAACAGTTAGCATGATAGACTCCAATATATTTCTCTGCTCTTGTGACCGAATCCGAGTGAGATATTCACGTACAGACCTTATACAAGCTTCAGTAATTGTCCTATTTCACTCATGTTTTGTTTCAGCCGGTACGAGACTACAACACAAGACACACACTTTGGTCTCATTACAGGGTAAATAATCTGATCCCCCTGAAAGTGGCGACTGCCTGTCTACATGATACCTCTGTTTTAACTTAAAGTTTAATAAAGCAGTTCTCCTTGTCTGAAAGTGTGAGTGACACCGCAGCGAAGCCAAGACCGAATCCCAAATGTCCCCCTACACCCTACATAGGGCACAGTGTAGGTCATAGAGTAAGGGTTTCCGCACTCAATGTGTCTAATTACTGTCTGGGTGCAGAACAGCTATGTTGATTATCTATGATGTGCCCTCTGTAGGGAGAATTGCCCGAGCTCCACCCGACCGACTGCCAGAGTCGAACAGAGCTCTATTTAAAAACGTGGCATGAATACATTTGAATTTCTAAACAAGGACTGAAAGTGTTGAAAGAAACTATAAAACTCTATAGACGTCACTCCGTGTTTATTTGAGTTGTGTGTCTGAGTAATGAGTAAGGACCTGACATGACGTACTTACTCATCTTTTTAATAGGTTATTACAACATGATAAACCGCACTGTCACAAAGCACACGTCATTTCAGACAGGTTCCATAAACAACTGCAATGCAATTCATTGGCCTCCTCTCATCACTAGAACACCTCTGGGTTGGAGGTAGAATGTGAGATTTGCAGCATGAATGTGCAACAGGCAAAATCTACAGCAATGATGTGATGCAATCATGTCAGCACGGATGAGAATCTCATAAGGAATGTTTCCAGCACCTTGTTAAGTCCACGCTGTGAATAATTCAGGCTGTTCTGAAAGCAGTGGGGGTCAAAATGGCTTTCCTAAATGGCCAGTTAGTACTTTTTTTTTTTCATTTGTCGTCCAGAAATGATGTACACCTTTGAATCAAGTAAATTTAGCGCATCCGGTGAAGGATGTAGCAAACTGAGCGTTCCCAATAAATGAGCTGGTTACACATGAAGATCACAGTGCTGTCATGTTTAGAACGTGATCAGTGTGCAGTTCGCATTGTATTTGCCATTCAATAAACCTCTAGGACATCAAGACGACCTGCTAATTGGACCCCGATACTCCACTTAGTTGCAGATCTGTCAGTTTCCCTTCTGTCTGCCCAGCCAGCCTCCACTCACTTCTCATCTGCCTTCCACCTGTCACAGTTTCTCTCCTTCCATTCTGTAAGTGTGCTTGGTTATAGTCTCTCTCTCTCTCTCTGTCACACACACACACACACACACCAAATGTTATTTATGGCATGCATAGTGCAGAGCAGGGATCATTTCTAGACTTATCATTGTAATTCATGCTCTGTGTGTATTATCTGCCTGTTTCAGATCCCAAGCAGAGAACAGCACGCCCATCAGATTGGCTTTGTCACAACTAAGAATTAAAGGAGAATAAAGAAAGAATGACAAGTGCTGTGTAGTCAAGAGACCGGATTTTGTGTGTGTGTGTGTGTGTGTGTGTGTATGTGTATGCACATGTGTCGGTTTTGAGACTGGAGGAATGAAAGAGAGACTGTAAGCAAATGTTTGTGCATGTGTCATACTGTCAGGGCACAGACATCCTGACTTGTTTCACCCTCTGCTTTTTTTTGGAGTTTTCTATAATATATTTTTAAAACCTTATTTTTATTAAAAGATGGTCGAAGCTTTGGCCTAAAATAATCTCCCTCCATAGACATTTACAATAGTTATATACGCAATATTAACTGCTGCAGCTTAGCTTTACTATTAGATTTCTTACTTTTTCCATGTATAGTAAAGCTAAGCTGCAGCAGTTACTGGAAGAGACACACTACCAGTAACCAAAGACACAGCCGTCATTCCTTAAACTTGTAAAAATACCCACCAGAGCTTCCAGATAAGCACAAGATTTGTCTTCAGAAACTGGCATTTCATTCATTCATTATCTGTAACCCCTTATCCAGTTCAGGGTCGCAGTGTGTCCAGAGCCTACCTGGAATCATTGGGCGCAAGGCGGGAATACACCCTGGAGGGGGCGCCAGTCCTTCACAGGGCGTCACACACACTCACACATTCACACCTACGGACATTTTCGAGTCGCCAATCCACCTACAAACGTGTGTTTTTGGACTGTGGGAAGTGACACAGACAGTCACCCGGAGGAAACCCACGCAGACACAGGGAGAACACGCCACACTCCTCACAGACAGTCACCCGGAGGAAACCCACGCAGACACAGGGAGAACACGCCACACTCCTCACAGACAGTCACCCGGAGCGGGAACCGAACCCACAACTGTGGGTCCCTGGAGCTGTGTGACTGCGACACTAACCTGCTGCGCCACCGTGCCGCCCAGAAACTGGCATTTGCAGTATGCCAAGTCAACAAATCACCGAATCTACATCTTAATAGTGCATTATTTATTTCCAATACAACACTGTTTATATTTATTCATATGTGGGAGTCTGTAATGTAGTCCTAGCTGGATGCATACAGTGTTGTTCTGTGACTTATGTAATTCACTACATAGAGAATGAGACACTTTAGCTTCTTTTTAATGGCTTATTTTTATTGTACTTAATTCTATATTGTCATTATTTTATATGTAAATACCAACATACACTGAACAATCACTAGATTACGAACACTTACCTACGCTCACTTTTCATTTTATCAACTCTACTGACCGTACAGGAGCACTTTGCATTTCTACAATTACAGAATTACTGCATCATTTCTTACCTCCATTTCACCCTGCACTTCAATGGTCAGGACCCACACAGAGCAGGTATGATACGGGAGGTGGATCATTCTCAACGCTGCAGTGACACTGACATCAGCATGCAGACACCCATGCTTGCTAGCATCCTGCTCAGAGGGATGAGGGTAGATGGGGCCATCCTACAGATCCAGGGTGGGAGACCAGTTTTTCCCTCTAGCACCCCTCTTTCATCTGCTTAGGCTACTGCTCCACCCGGTGCAGTCTTGTCACAAAATACATTTCTGTACATGTGGGGCCAACTGAAGTAGTGCATAATATGTTAGTGCTGTGTTGCTTTTTGGAAAAGTTTGAATTTTGAAGTGCTTTTATTTGGGTCACAGCTTTTTTTTTTTACTGGCGTCTGCTGTCATTGAAATGCTGAAGATTTATTACAACCTTGATCTAGTAATTATGCACACAATTAAAAGCATATTTCCAGATGTGACATTAAGGTCAAGAAGTCCAAAGTCAACTACCCACCAGCGTTTCCTTTAATAACCAATTGCTGTTTTTTTTTTTTTTTTTTTTTCCCCATATTTAAGCCAGCTTTCCCTGGTCCTTATCACATGAGTTCCATGTGTGCTGTCACATTGTGCAGTGCTTGGCCTGGTCAAACAGAAGATTCAGCCGGGACCCGATTACCTTCCACCAGCCTATTAATTAACCGTGTGAAACATTCCGCGGTTAACTTGATTATGAGAAATGATTCCAAACCACCTATTCATTTCATTGACACCCAATTTGCACCGTTGGAATGAAAACCACTGCAGAATACCGATTTGCTTTTTCTGGACGTTCCTAGTTTAGAATGTTATTTGGGGGATGAACAACAGCCCATGGCAGAATGGTTTGTGTTTTATATTACTGTAAATAATGTTATTGGTGTGGTTTATATTCAGTGCACAGTAAATAGCAGTACAAACCCAATTCCAAAATGGTTAGTATATATGCATTAAAAAAAGGGAAATCTGTCATTTGTTAAATCACTTGAACCTTTGTGTCCCTGATAAACGGACAAAGAAAACATTTTCAGTGTTTGAAAAGGCAAACGTTATTGTAGTTTTTAATTAATTAATAAACAAATGTATACGTTGATGTCTACAGCACACTCAAAAATGCTGGGACAGACCGTGCTTACCACTGGGTTGCATCACTTTATCTTTTAATTATACTTCATAATAATTTGGGAATTAAAGGTGTTTTTTGCAATTTGTTTTTGTAATTTTGCAAATACAATCTTTGCCCATTCTTGCCGTAATCTAGATAGTGGTCACCATTGTCTGATAGGAGATATAACGTCTATGAAGCAGCGCTGTTGTAACTCCTGCAGAATGAAGCCTGAAAAATACGTGTCATCTTTATGGCAGCATATGTCTCTCCAAAATACCAATATAAGACTCCACATCAGTAGTAACTTCACATACATGAAGATCATCAGTGCACCCTTAGGCCGTCACAGATGCTGGTTTTCATTGGTAATGGTTCATCTTTGACACATAATAATTAATAATTAATTTTCCCAAAACAAGCTGAAACGTGAACTCGCTTGACCACAGAACAACTCGGTCCAATTCATCAGATGAATTTGGGCCCAAAGAACTCGTCTGCATTTCAGTGCAAAATGAATATATGGTTTCCTCTCCGCATAATACAGTTTCAGGTTGCATTTCTTGATGCAGCTGCAGACTGTGTTAAGTGTCCATGATTTTCCAGAGTATTCCGAGCCCATGTCCAAAGGGTTCCTCCAACAATACCAATACTTTCACGATATATATATAACTGCAGATGATGAATTCTGTGAATGCCCTCCATTTTGGGCAATTTCCTACAGTGAGAAATAATCCTACAATGCAATGTAATAAGTAGTATACATACGATGCAAGTACTCTAATGAATAGCTGATACCCATAATACACTAGTGTTTGGTAAAACCTCACATGCGGTTTTCGCAGTGTCCAAAATCTATACAAAATTTCACAAGTTCAGTTCCCAATAATGGTGCACTATAACACTGTAAGCCTTTGTAGATGTTCCTTTTATACAGTCTGAAAAGGAGAGGTACATTATTGATCAAGAAAATGTGTAAATGTGTTTTACAAATGTGTAAAATTCAGCGTATGAAATCAACATAGTTTAAAAATCTACAGTTATAATGGAAAACGGTATAGTTATATTCCTCAGGTAAAGGTACTGAATATGTACTTGTTAAGGTGCCACCACAGTGTGACAGTGTAATTAATCATGACCTCATCTGTTAACTGTAGAACCTTCCAGGATAGCGTTACATTTATAAACTTTTCAACAGTTGAGAGCGGTGTGTTTGTCAAATTGGGATTACAAAGTATGCAGAGCAACAGGTGCTTCTAATCGGTGTTGAACAGGCGTTTTACTAAAAGTACATTAGTATCCCTGACTGATTGCCAAGCAGGGGGACAGTTGAGCTCCTCTACGCTGCGAGTACCCAGTACAACAAGTGTTTTTTTTTTTTTATCATTTGCTGTTACATGAATATCATCGTATTTTAAACCTTATTAATGAATATGGAAGTGAATGTCAACTTCTAACATGGTGTACTCACAGAATGCTCTATTTTCTTATTCCCTCTCACTCCTTTTGCCCCTTTCAGCCTGCCTCAGGACTGGATGCTTGGGTAAGCATGGCCTTTCTGTGTGTGTTTTTCTCTCTCTCTCTCCTCCCTGTCTCATCACGTTTTCTTTTGAACACGGTGTTTTGGTTTTAGTGCATTAAGCCCTGATAGCGAGCATGCAAACCGTGTTGCAGTCCGCCGTGGCGGTTTCAGAGCTACCCAGCTAGAAAATTGCATATGATGTGCGTGCTGATGGAGGAGATTCGCAGCATGCTGCAGATAGGAGGCCGAGAAGAAGGGGGTGATTACAGCGGCCTATAATTCCGCGTCGGGCTTTGTTGCGCTCTATTGTCGGGCTGATACACTACACGCTCCGCTCTGCTGGTCAGTGTGAATGCCCACATGTGTGTAAATGCATGTTTCTGCTGACTTTAATGTTTTTTCATACGTAGATATGCAAAACGCGCAGCTAATTGCAGGGAAGGCGGAGTGGGAGGGGTCTAAGCGGTAATGTGGCTGTGGAATGGTTCCATTCTTTGGCAAACGTTTGTATCTTTTGTGCTTAGATGCAGAGTTCCTCAGTTAATTTGTGTGTGTGGAAGCATTCGTACTCGATTATGGAAATTACCACTGTGGCTGTGCACTGAGTGTCTGTCAGCACAGGCGTGTGAATCTATACTGTATTTGCGGTAACCTGCCTCGTTTACAGTGGTTCCAGGGGCACTCCCTACTGCACATGCCAAATCAGTGTGAGTGTGGGGATACACCGTACGAGAAAATCACTGCTATTACTGTCTGTCTGCGCAGATGTGGAAGCACATGCTGTGTTTGCTTTCATATGGTCCATTTACTTTTTCTGGTGCTAAAAATAAAATCCTCATTGGAGGTGTCAAAAAAAAAGGCGAGCCACATTTAAAGGCAGCGTGTACGATTTTGGGAACTGCTGTTCTCTTGGTTGGTTTGCATTCAGAAGCCCCGCGTCTTTTAAGGTGGAAGGGTAGGCTGTTTAGTTTTGTAGCAGAGTTTAGAGTCAGTTCCACCTTAAGTAAAAACTACAGCAAAATTAGTTGTTAAATAGACGAGGAAAATAACAGAGTTTATAGCCTTATAGACCAGTGGCGGATGCTGGTCTTTCAAGGAGGGGAAGCTCAATTTCGACCTACATCATAAAATGTGTGGGTTTATTTATACGTAAATTCTACCCTCCGTTCCTTTTTAAGAAAATGATCTGTGACCCTGTCGTACCAACAAGGCGTCTTTTCCAGGGACTTGACTAGTGTCCTCTCAATGGCCAGCAGAGCTAGGCTGCTTAAACGGCCTTGGCCCATGTGAAGTGTGTCCGCCTGTGAGTGCTTTGTGACGGTGGAGGGGCTCAGCAGCACCCGCTGGACAGAAACTGCGATAGAAGTCAGAAAGTGTGATAGAAGTCAGTCTCCAAACACAAGCAGCTACAAAAAACCACCAGAAATAGAAGCTCGATTTGTCACTAGTCATTTTTAACAAAGAAAATGCCGCTAAGAGGATTAAGAAAGTCCGGTTCAACTCAGAACAGAATGAAAATGTAACGCTCCCACGGCTCTTTACACCAAAGGATCGCTGATTCGCTCACTTCGCTGTCAATCAAAAAGGGATTCAGCCTCAGACAGATCATCCAATCATCATGCAGAAGCTGAGCGTCCGGGCCAGCCGAGGCCAGCCCACTGCCCCATAGACCCCCAGAGACGCTGAGCGTCCGATGGGCGGGACAAAGCCCAGCATTTATCCAATGACTCGTCTCGTTTCGCTGCACTTCGCTGCTTCGCTATTGGACTCTGTGGACACTGTTTAAAGCACTGTGAAGCTGCCGGAATGATTGAGAGGAAAGCTGCGTCTTTACCAGTGATAAGAAGCTGATTCTGAACAAAAGTTGAGTGCGTTGTAGTGCATATTTATTCAATGACATGTACACACAACAGTATATATTTGATCACTTATTTTTTGACATTTTAGGGGAAGCTGAGCTTCCCTTGCAGTCTTAGAGCAATCGCCTCTGTTATAGACACGATGATTACTAATATCGTTACTGTCTTTGGAATCTTCATCCGAGATCTGAAAAATGATTGGAGATCCTCATCAGCTCAAAAATAACTTTACGCGTCTGTCCCTGTTTTCTTACATGAATAAAGTTCTAAAAGTGTGACATGGACAGTGTTTGATAGCTTTTCCATTCACTCTCTACTCTGTGTTTTCTGTGCAGGGCAAACAGCTGGCGAAGAAGGAGGCTGAACTAAAAGCGCTAGATGCATTCTACAGGGAGCAGATTGCACAGCTAGAGAAGAAGGTTAGTGAACGTTGTGCGTGCACACACACACACAAACACACACACACGTATTCAACTCCCCTCTTTCTCAATAAATAATTAATAATAATACAGAATAAATAGATAAATAAGTTTGCAGAAACCCTTTAGAAATAGTGAATAGTAGAAAGTGTCACTCCTTTATTTTAGGGGGGAAACAAAACCAAACCCCCAAATGTTATTATTATATTTAATAAACAAACAAGGCTGCATCCTCGTATAAGGTTCACGTTCACTGGATAAACGCTGTGATCACGTACAGTTTGAACCCACCTGTTTGTTCTTCGTGATTTCTGCTCAGTGGAAAAATTCCCGAATACTACACCAGCACCAGAGCAATTTTTTTTTACCTTTACTACTCTTTAGATGGAAAACGTCCAGGGATACTTGGCTTTTACATCACATGTAATTTTATCTACCAGTCCCTGACATTTTAGACAAATAAAAGTGATGACGCTGAGCTACGAGGTCCATGCGCAGTCTTTCCGTGAACTTCAGTTTTGCGTGAAACGGTGAATCACAGAAATAAAAGCCCAATTTCTGAAGCAGTGTTATCTCCAATGAAAATTGCCTTCAAGGACATTAAAGCTCTATATCTCTATAAGTAAAGACAGTAATGTATGTGCAGTTTCAGAGCTGCTTTAAAGGAATTATTATAACTGACTTTGACATGACTCCACGTTAACTAAGATTAAAGAATAATCACGATTCAGAAACTGCGTCTGGAGGCGTTTGGAGGTGTGAAAAGAGGTGAGGATCTTACGCTATTCCTGCTCCATAGGTTGGTAATATTGACTTATATTTTGCTGTTACACATTACCTAAGGGGACGGCATGGTGGCGCAGCAGGTAGTGTCTCTGTCACAGCTCCAGGGACCTGGAGGTTGTGGGTTCGATTCCTATGTGAGGAGTGTGGTGTGTTCTCTCTGTGTCTGCGTGGGTTTCCTCCGGGTGACTATCTGTGAGGAGTGTGGTGTGTTCTCTCTGTCTGTGTGGGTTTCCTCCGGGTGACTGTCTGTGAGGAGTGTGGTGTGTTCTCCCTGTGTCTGCGTGGGTTTCCTCCGGGTGACTGTCTGTGAGGAGTGTGGTGTGTTCTCTCTGTGTCTGCGTGGGTTTCCTCCGGGTGACTGTCTGTGAGGAGTGTGGTGTGTTCTCCCTGTGTCTGCGTGGGTTTCCTCCGGGTGACTGTCTGTGAGGAGTGTGGTGTGTTCTCTCTGTGTCTGCGTGGGTTTCCTCCGGGTGACTGTCTGTGAGGAGTGTGGTGTGTTCTCCCTGTGTCTGCGTGGGTTTCCTCTGCGTGCTCTGGTTTCCTCCCACAGTCCAAAAACACACGTTGTTCGGTGGATTGGCGACTCAAAAGTGTCCGTAGGTGTGAGTGTGTGAGTGAATGTGTGAGTGTGTGTTGCCCTGTGAAGGACTGGCGCCCCCTCCTGGGTGCCCAATGATTCCAGGTAGGCTCTGGACCCACCACGACCCAGATAATGGATGGATGGATATTACTTAAGGAGGTACTGACTTTAAAATTTGGAAGGACTTTAACTGCATGAAAGTAAACACTGACCAAATGTTCTACAAAACTAAACAACTCAAGTTAAAAATAATTTAAACAAATTAAAGACTTCAAACGCGATCAAGCTACAGTTGGTTCCTTGCTCAAACATATCACTAACCTTAAAAGATGCAGAGCTTCTGAATGAATACAAACAACAGGGGGAGGGGAACAGCAGTTCTCCAGAATCATTTACTTAGCTATTAACGATATATTTTCACAGCTAAATTGTTTAATTGACTATTAGGTAGTTATTGCATAAAGCTCAACGCGAGTGACATTATCCTAGTGAATGGACCTGGAAATATCATGAATTAACATCACAATGAGTTATTTTAACTTAGTAATTCTAACCAGAGCTCACTGTAGGTAAAGTTAAACCTATTTACTTTTGTTCTCTTTCCAACGATCTGTGATGCACACATGGGATGTGTGCCAAAGTCATTTCCCAAGCCCTACCTTCAACCATCTGTCCCTTGCTAATGACTGGACAAAAATCATTATAGCCATTATGCTCCTGAAGAGGAAATCTGAAGTGCATTTGCTTCATCAGATGGGCTGCAGGGCCATGTTCCGCTGTTCGCCAGTTTCATGCGTTGACTGACCCCATTGGTGTTTAAAAAAAAATGAATAAAGTTACATTAAATGGAAAGGGCTTGCTCTGCACTGTGAGGTGCAATGGTGCAGAAAGTACTTTAGGCAAAGCCTCAGAGCCATTCAGCTATTGGCAAATGAAGTTGGCGTCGTTCTCTAAGATTTGCGATTTTCAGTCACTCCCCCCACCACCCACCCCACCATTTGCCCATCATTCGTTCTCTCTATCCTTCCCTCTTTTTTTTCCCCTCGCTCTCTCTGAGGTCTTATCGTCGGTATGCAGCAGGCAAATGGCGAGATTTTCTTTTTACCCACGTCCTCTTGGCATGCTGTTGTATACAGAGCCACCATATTACAGTGGCTCTACCAGAAGGAAGACAGTATTTGGGCTTTATTTTGATTATTCTTCTCAACTTTTTTTTTTTGCTCGGCGTGCCATGCTTCAACAACCATTTCGTATTGGTCTTTTGTGTAATTATAGAGGACCTTTATTTGACTGAGTAACATCGTAACAGGCCCCTTAATGGACTAGATCTTTCAAATCAACTATTAAACGCTGTGTAAATGGGTAGATTATTGATCAGGTGATGTACCGAGGAAGGGTTTGTAATGATATCTAAAGCTTGGGAGACACTACATGACTTTTAAAGCCAGAGCAGATTATAAACAGACTGGGTATCTCACGCTACACAACTGCTCTGTGGCGATTTGTACGGCACACCCTACACGACTGAGGATAACACACTTCACGACCCCAAACTCAGAACCAGACACGCTGCTCCTGTTCCATAGGAGACTCAGATAAATAACAATGTACAACCATTCACTGCAGTTATAGTTTGCAATGCTATTTCTGTAGATCCAAAAAATTAAATAAAAAAGTAAAAATATGGTCAAAAACGGTCAATGTAAATTCTACATACTGCAGAGGAGCTGGGGATGAGTAGAATAGCACATACTTGAGGCTACTCCACCTTAAATTGTTTAGAAACATTAGCGGTAGCAGTAGCGCGCACCACAGTCTTGCTTTATTGAAAGTGGAATGGAAAATTAGAATGAAGTGTTCTGTAGCAGGTAATACTGGTTATTTGGGGACATGTGCATCTAGCTCTGTGTAATCCGTCCCCCACTGGAGAGCTCCACTGCACGCGCCCGTGTTTACTTTCTGTGCTCTGTTCTCATTGGCTGTTGACGGGACTCATTTCGGACTTGAGTTGGTAAAGTTTACACTGCATGACCACGTCCGAAATTGGGTCAAAAAATTTGAAAACGACATGCTGTGACTGGTCTGAAACATCACAGTCAGAGCCCCTCACACACTACGAGACTTTCCCTCCAGCTGACAACTGCGACTGCACCAGAGTCTGCAGACGAGAGCCAACTAGCACTGACTCGGGCCGACTGGAAATTCGGGCTAAAAGTCGTGTAGTTTAACCCCAAATCAAATGAGACCACAACTATAAGTAAAATCAGTCTTAATTAGCAAATGTGTGACATAGACAGCTTCAAGTGACAAAGGGTTTAACAAAAAAGTCAGCTTTTGGACCTGTAAGAATAAGACCTTTAATGAAAAATGTTAAGAGATTGGGGAAACTTAGACAACAGTAGCAGCAAAGGACGATCAGGGTTTTTTTTTTACTTTTCATTTCAAGCAACCCACATTTCACCCACATATTGCGACCCAGACCATAAATCTCTGAATGTCTACTATATTTTAAAATTAAATATGACTGATGTCTGCCTTTTTTTTTTTCTCCACACCACTATTAACAATATTCAGAATTAAGGTGAACGCCATCTTGTTTAATCTTGTTTAAACTTAAAAACCTATGATAACTATTATATTATTCATTCATTCATTATCTGTAACCCTTATCCAGTTCAGGATCGCGGTGGGTCCAGAGCCTACCTGGAATCATTGGGTCCAAGGTGGGAATACACCCTATAGGGGGCGCTATTATTATCTTTGTTTAATTTGTTTTTAATGTGTTATTAAAAACAAATAATGTTATGTATTGTGTTATGTTTTATGAAGAACTCTTTTCTTCATAAAAAGCAGAAAACATCACTAGTAGTACACAGATGTCTCAGCAGGTAGCTGGTTAATTTCCTGTTCCACCTTAAATGCTGAATCAATTATAATCTAGCACCTGACGTTATGGCAAAATTTAAGGTGGAACTGAAAGGTTAGGGGGGAAAAAGCTGCGGAATACAAAACTGAATTCAGTTTCATAATATTCACTTCTGACGGCGTATGATTCCTTAAATTTACCTTAAAAAAATAAGGCACCAAAAAATAAGGGTGCAGAGCTTGGGATTGAAGCACAGCTCTTATTTGTGTTCTGATGACGTATCAGGGTCTTTAAGGGTTGTCCCTTCTCATAAGGGAACATTTTAAACACTGCGCTGTGTAACCCCAATCCAAGAATGACACTCGAAAACAAGAGTTGTGGTAAAAATAGGAAACGAAACTCACACTTACTGAATATGAACAGTAGTTAGAACAGTAGCTGGGATAACTACACAGTTTGGGTTGCACCGTAGCGTAAAGCTTGCACTAGGGGGCGCTTGTGTACATGTTCATTTTGGGTTTATATGTTAAAATATAATTATTTAATTATTAATATTTGCAACCCGTTCTTCAGCCTTTGACAAACCCTGTTCTTGAGTATGGGGATGTTATTAACATGCATGCTAATTCCTCAGTGCTCTGTAAATCACAGTTCTTTACGTTATATAACTAACTTCTTGTCTCATCCACATCACTGTTTACTTTACGGTTTAGTTGCCTGGCCTTCTTTAAGCCTTAGGAGACTGCAGCACTGGTATAATTTTATTTACAAAGCCTTGCTTGGTGAACTCCCTTCCTATCTGTGTACATTTTCTTAGATATCAATAGCAGCTATGATTCTCACTCTTCTAAAAGGTTACTTTATAAATGAATTCAGAATCGGGTAGAACAGCTTTCTCGTATTTTGCACCTTGGTCACGGAATAACCTTCAGAATATATTACATCTTACTGGTATATATATATAGGGGTTGGACAATGAAAGTGAAACACCTGGTTTTAGACCACAATAATTTATTAGTGTGGTGTAGGGCCTCCTTTTGCGGCCGATACAGCGTCAGTTCGTCTTGGGAATGACATACACAAGTCCTGCACAGTGGTCAGAGGGATCTGAAGCCATTCTTCTTGCAGGATAGTGGCCAGGTCTCTACGTGATGCTGGTGGAGGAAAACGTTTCCTGACTCGCTCCTCCAAAACACCACAAAGTGGCTCAATAATATTTAGATCTGGTGACTGTGCAGGCCATGGGAGATGTTCAACTTCACTTTCATGTTCATCAAACCAATCTTTCACCAGTCTCGCTGTGTGTATTGGTGCATTGTCGTCCTGATACACGGCACCGCCTTCAGGACACAATGTTTGAACCATTGGATGCACATGGTCCTCCAGAATGTTTCGGTAGACCTTGGCAGTGACGCGCCCATCTAGCACAAGTATTGGGCCAAGGGAATGCCATGATATGGCAGCCCAAACCATCACTGATCCACCCCCATGCTTCACTCTGGGCATGCAACAGTCTGGTGGTACGCTTCTCTGGGGCTTCTCCACACCGTAACTCTCCCGGATGTAGGGAAATCAGTAAAGGTGGACTCATCAGAGAACAATACATGTTTCACATTGTCCACAGCCCAAGATTTGCGCTCCTTGCACCATTGAAACCGACGTTTGACATTGGCGTGAGTGACCAAAGGTGTGGCTACAGCAGCCCGGGCGTGTGTATTGACCCTGTGGAGCTCCCGACGGACAGTTCTAGTGGAAACAGGAGAGTTGAGGTGCACTTTTAATTCTGCCGTGATTTGGGCAGCCGTGGTTTTGTTTTTTTAGATACAATCCGGGTCAACACCCGAACATCCCTCTCAGACAGCGTCCTCCTGCGTCCACAGTGAATCCTGTTGGATGTGTTTGGTTCTTCTTGGTGGTACGCTGATGTTACCCTGGATACCGTGGCTCTTGATACATCACAAAGACTCCCTGTCTTGGTCACAGATGCGCCAGCAAGACGTGCACCAACAATGTGTCCTCTCTGAACTCTGGTATCTCACCCATAATATTGTGTGCATTGCAATATTTTGGTCAAAACTCTGCTCTTACCCTCTGCTAATTAACCCTTCACACCCTGCTCTTACTGGTGCAATGTGCAGTTAATGAAGATTGGCCACCAGGCTGCTCCAATTTAGCCATGAAACCTCCCACAGTGCTGCGGAAAAGTTTGTATACCCTTAGAAATGCTCTATGTCTGCATAATATTGCCAAAAGTATTCGCTTGTCTGCCTTTGCACGCATATCAAATTTAATGACATCCCATTCTTAATCCATAGGGTTTAATATGATGATATCCCACCCTTTACAGCTAAAATGGCTTCAACTCTTCAGGGAAGGCTTTCTACCACAAGGTTGAGGAGTGTGTTTATGGGAATTTTCAGATTTCAGAAGCGCGTTAGTGAGGTCAGACACCGATGATAGACGAGGCCTGGCTCACAGTCTCTGCTCTAATTCATCCCAAAGGTGTTCTATCTGGAGGAGGTCAGGTTCTTCCACATCACACTCACTCATCCATGTCTTTATGGACCTTGCTTTGTGCACAGGTGCACAGTCGTGTTGGAACAGGAAGGGGTTCGTTTTTTTTTTATAGGTTATTTGTTTTTTGTTTTTTTAGAGCAAATGAACTCTTACTTTTCAGATAAATAGCTTTTTAAATCTCATTTCCTCAGGTGTCTAAAAATCTTGTCAAGTACTATACTATGACTAAAAGAGTCTTGTTTTATGTGCTGTTCATGCAGAAATGATCATTTAAAGAATTTACATGTGTACAATTAGCTCATAATCATTGGTTTCAATGGAAAATGTCCTCTGACCGTAAAAAATCTCTTTTTGAGACAGCAAATATTTGTACTCTCACCAAACCGTCCTTTCACCCGCAACACAAGAGTTTCCAAGCTTCCTTATCAGTCTTAGAGGGATAACACTTCTCTGTTTGATTCTCCCATTTCAGTTTATTCCTATTGTTCATTTGAGCTGTACTAAGAGGGTTGCTTACTCACTGGGTTGAAGAATTGCTTTTTTTGTTTATTCATTTTGGACCCACTGAATTCACTGAATGTTTGTCGGCGTGGTCCATAATGGCACAGAAGCAAAGGATTGCAAAGGGAAATATTAACAGCAGAGTGGCCATCGTGCTGGCTTTTCTGGGCTGATATGCAACGCTTGTGGCTTTTTGACGAGAGGCTCATTCTAAACCATGTGATAACAATGTCGTCTTGCAGCAAATTTACAGTTCATTAAAACGCAGACTCACGCACATTTCTTTTGTGTTTGAATTTGCTTCATGCAAAAAGTGTCAAAACACAATTTCGGTTTAGTTCTTAGTCTTAAATCTTTCCAGTCTTTTTCTGGTAAGAGAACATATTTCAGCTGCTAAATAACAATTCATTCATTCATCCATTATCTGTAACCCTTATCCAGTTCAGGGTCGCGGTGGGTCCAGAGCCTACCTGGAATCATTGGGTGCAAGGCGGGAATACACCCTGGAGGGGGCGCCAGTCCTTCACAGGGCAACACACACACTCACACATTCACTCACACACTCACACCTACGGACACTTTTGAGTCGCCAATCCACCGAACAACGTGTGTTTTTGGACTGTGGGAAGAAACCAGAGCACGCAGAGGAAACCCACGCAGACACAGGGAGAACACACCACACTCCTCACAGACAGTCACCCGGAGGAAACCCACGCAGACACAGGGAGAACACACCACACTCCTCACAGACAGTCACCCGGAGGAAACCCACGCAGACACAGGGAGAACACACCACACTCCTCACAGACAGTCACCCGGAGGAAACCTACACAGACACAGGGAGAACACACCACACTCCTCACAGACAGTCACCCGGAGGAAACCCACGCAGACACAGGGAGAACACACCACACTCCTCACAGACAGTCACCCGGAGGAAACCCACGCAGACACAGGGAGAACACACCACACTCCTCACAGACAGTCACCCGGAGGAAACCCACGCAGACACAGGGAGAACACACCACACTCCTCACAGACAGTCACCCGGAGGAAACCCACGCAGACACAGGGAGAACACACCACACTCCTCACAGACAGTCACCCGGAGGAAACCCACGCAGACACAGGGAGAACACACCACACTCCTCACAGACAGTCACCCGGAGCGGGAATCGAACCCACAACCTCCAGGTCCCCGGAGCTGTGACTGCGACACCTACCTGCTGCGCCACCGTGCCGCCTAAATAATAATAATAATAATAATAATAATAATAATAATAATAAAAAAAAACTATAAGAGAGAGATGATAAAATATGACATTTTAAAAATAAAATCATAATATTGTAACAATGTAAAGTCACTGGGAACCACCCAGTGGCATTTGGTATAAACCATTATTTACTGAAGTGTAATCACAAAAAAACAAACCTGACTTATAAACTATTTAAGTGATTGGTTTTAATAATTTTCATTCTTTTTGGCTTTAGATCTTTTAATTGTGCCTTTTACAAGACGAGTTGAATTAGTGAAATCAAATTTATACATCAAAGATGGCTCTGGGGCATGAGGGGGTGGTCCTCACTGTGTCAGTCGTCTGTATTGGCTCAGGGCAGGCGCAGGCTGTGAGGATTAACAGCGACCCGGTGCTAATTATTGTGTGATCATCATAAATAAACATTCCACTTTGGGAGAGCACCCCCCCCCTCCCCACCCCCCTGCACTGCAACCGTGGACCAGCTCTTTGATTTCTGATAGCAAATGGGCTCAGCTCAGTGTGTCAGATGCTTCACTATTTATATTTACCTCATTACAAGAAATTGCCATTTGCTAAAGGGATCAGAGGCTGGCAATAAAAGGCACACAGAGTGTTTGCAGTCAGGCTTTGCTTTTGCGGTGACAGTCGGACCATGGGAGAGGATAATGCGGCCGCTTGGCATGTCTCTTTAGAGCGTTGTCACTTCCCAGAAAGGAGGACGGCTATGACAGACTTCTTAGGAATGGCTCCTCGTACGACTAGCGTTAGCATCGTTGGCAGGCGCGGCTGAAGCGTCTATCTCAGGTGTGCAGGTAGCAGGGGCCTTCGCAAGAGCACTTTCAGAGCCGTCACCGAGAACCTGCTTTTATCGCACCGGGCGTGGCTTTTTGTTTTTTGAAAGTGTTGCACATAATCGGCTCACTCGGTTAAATTCTCCCAAAGACTGCGAGTTAGCGCTGCGAAAAAAAGTACCAGTTGTAAACAGCCGCATCCCCGCCGTCACCGTTCTGAATTAGCTCTGCCACACTCTAATCCCTCTAAAGCTTTCCGCTGGCTCCCCGACTCATGTCTGCATCCCCCTTTCTTCTGCTTCCACACTCTCAAGACAAGATTCACCCCTCCCTCCTTTTCCTCCGTTTTAACCCTCCCTCCTGCTCTCTCCCTTGTCACTAGTTGCGAAGCACTTTGAAGCACTTGAGCGTGGGTACGAGATAATAATCCTCCTGAAATCCTGACAGCAAAGCTGACACCATGTTGGTAGGGGCCCTCTTTCTGGAAATCTCCTAACCAGCTCAGGCAGACTTCACCTGGACAGAGAGCCCTCGCTGGCCTGGGGCTCGCCTGATGACTCCCGCAAATCTCAAATTCATTAACTTCAAAGCTTTAGGGGGAAACGAATTGCATTTTAATTGTATTTTTTTCCAGGAGGATTATTAATTTTTCCTCTATGGCAGGCCAAATGCGTGCTCGTGTCAGGGCCTACAAGGCTGTAATATCTTGTTGACTTATTAGCGGCAAGGCTAGTTAGCAGAGAGGTTGGCCATGCTGAAAAAATCTGTTTGTTTTTTACAGAATTGCAGTTCAGTATGGAAATGGATAAAGTTAGGTACATCAGAGTAGTTGCAGTTTATTTCCTCAGCTTTAATTTGCTGTATATCAACATTTTTACACACCACTATACACTGGACATAATATAAATGTAACCCAGTTGCCTTTTAATAAGTACACGAGTAGATATCACACGAGTTGCGCAGTGATTGTTTTTTTAAATTTTAAAATTCATTTATTCATTGTCTGTAACCCTTATCCAGTTCAGGGTCGCGGTGGGTCCAGAGCCTACTTGGAATCATTGGGCGCAAGGCGGGAATACACCCTGGAGGGGGCACCAGTCCTTCACAGGGCGACACACACACACACACACACTCACACCTACAGACACTTTTGTGTCACCAATCCACCTACCAACGTGTGTTTTTGGACCGTGGGAGGAAACCGGAGCACCCGGAGGAAACCCACGCAGACACAGGGAGAACACACCACACTCCTCACAGACAGTCACCCGGAGGAAACCCACACAGACACAGGGAGAACACACCACACTCCTCACAGACAGTCACCCGGAGGAAACCCACACAGACACAGGGAGAACACACCACACTCCTCACAGACAGTCACCTGGAGGAAACCCACACAGACACAGAGAGAACACACCACACTCCTCACAGACAGTCACCCGGAGGAAACCCACGCAGACACAGGGAGAACACACCACACTCCTCACAGACAGTCACCCGGAGCAGGAATTGAACCCACAACCTCTAGGCCCCTGGAGCTGTGTGACTGGGACACTACCTGCTGCACCACCGTGTTTTAAAACAAATTTTAAAGTGTATGCTAAAAAAATAAATAAATAAATAAATCCACAGTGCACCATTGAAACCAGTGGAGTATGAGAATGGCAATGATAGACACTTGTCACACAATCCAATGCGAAACTGAGTAGCGTCTTAATTGTGGTAAATATTGGATCTGTCCGAAATAAAGGACATATACTCCTGTACTCCCTACATTGTGCACTTCACAGATTATAAAGGAATACTACTAAACCCAGACAGTGCTCTAAATGCTAGAGGAATGTGAAGATTATATAGAATATTAATGGTTTTATTATCTGACATATAATGCACTTTTGCATACCGAGTCATAGCTAAAGTCCTGTTAGTAAGAAGCAGTGTAGTAATGTTTTACAGCCATATCGTCCAGCCCTATGTGAACGTAGCCGTAGGGACAGAGGGGGTTAACATGGGCGTGCAGCCCCATACACAACCACATACACAACATACTGTGTGTTCTAACTACTTTCAGTCAGATTCGGCATGGACTTTTTCAGCAGTTTGTGCCAAAGTAACTCATCTGTGGGATTGGACCAGACAGGCCAGCTTTAATAGCTCACCATTAAACATTAAAATTTCAAGCCATTAATCAATCAATAATTGAATAACCTCATCCATTCCCCCCCAGATAGGGCCAAGAATATTTCTTTTGCTTTCATGCGATAGCTCAGTTAGCGGAACTATGCTGAGCCAACCCTGTGTCAGAAATGACTCCCTATTCACTGTTACCTTTATTGTCCACTATAGGGATTGTTATAGGGCACAATTATAGGAGGGTAGTTAACAATATCCAACACTGTTTCATGCAGGTTTTTACCAAACAACGCTGTGGATTATGGGTATGCTAATGTACATGGGTTGTACACTACTTTTTGCAGTGCATTGTGGGATTGTTTAGTGCACTGGAAGTTGTACATTAAGTTTTCAGACACTGCTACAAAATGGTGGAACCCCAAAATAGTGCAATATATAATGAATAGGGCTTTCTCTCATAATACATTACACAAACTGTTGGTTTGTTTTCAGTCACACAACACCAGGCTTCTGTGAATGGAGAGAGACCTCCACATCAAGGGGGGCGTGGCTTCCCCCTTTAGCGCCACAGCATTGTCGATTCTTCTCTGTTTGTGGCGTAACCAGCGAGCTCATAGGCTCTTTTTGTTGAAGAGTGGGACTTAATCTATAAACACACTCCATGTGGCGCATTACGAGAACTCACTTTCATATTTCAACCAGTGACAAGTCTCTATTATAACATTGCATAGGCAATTTATGTCTTCTCCTACTGTTCTCACAGCAAAACAAACTCCACCCTCCCGTTTGTGTTCTTTCAAAAGCTTTGCATCTTTTAAGGTGGAAGGGTATGTTTGAGTAAGAAGCTGACTGTAGCTTGTTTGTGTATGATTTACCACAGAAATTAATTTTTTAACTCGTGTTGTTTCGTTTTGTTGCACTTTTGGTCTGCGTTTGCTTTCATGCACTGTTAGCGTTCTCCCAAAACTGGAGTCCAACTTAAGTCATTTCCACATATGGAGCAGGAATAGAGCCACATCCTCATTTCGTTACATGCTTTTCAACATTCAGAGATCTCTCCACCATCCTTACGCCTCCGGATACCTTTCTCAGCCGTGTCTTCGGGCTGAGACAATTCATTTGTTTCCCGTTTACTCAGCCAAGGTTACGTACAAACGCAGGAGCTTTTTCCAGTGCGCAAACAGACCAGAGAGCTAGCAAATGGTGAGGAAATATTCTCGGAATTTTATAAAACAAATTGAAATTGTTAACATCGCTTTTAATCAGTGCTGTTGTCCCAAGTTCATCAGTTTCAAATCACTTCAGTTATCCTTGGTCAATATTTTTACATTTGGTACAAGGCTCCTGTTATTGCTTTATTTCATTCAGTGATTTGCAGTTACACATTTTATTCACGCATACAGAGAAAAATAATTTTAAATGGAACTACACGGCTGTCTCCAGACGCAAACCTTTCGAAAGACTCTGAGGAGATCACGTCCAAGCCGTTAAAAAATAAATAAATAAAAATAGCTACTTATTGGCTTTAAAATCAGATACCAGCACTTGTTTGAGCAGATGCTGCCACTTACCATTTACGTGCCTTCATAGTAGATGGGAAAGGTTATAAGTTAAGTGGTAAATAATGACATGTCTCTCACTATACCTTGAGTAGGAACCGGCACCTGCAAGAGTGTTAAGTGTTTTGAAGTGCGTCAAGCTGAACCTTTTGAGTGGAGGGAGGCTTTGTGGAATTGTTGGGTGCAGCAGCTGAACATGGATTTCTTTGTATGGAAGAGGTTTTAACGGATTTCTGGTAAATATTTGTGTTTCTCTGCCAAGACTACATTTTGACTTTAGGTGGGTTTAGACCTTGGTCACGGCTCATCGCTCCTTGGCCCGTTTAGAAGGAGCCCTGCGAAGGCCCTTGCGTTGTGAGGCAGTGATGCGCTGCTCAAACTGAGTCATGGATTGGATTAGGGCTGTGGTAGTTGCATTTGATGTATGGAGGGTGGGGGGAGGAGTCTGACGAGCGCTGCCAACCACAGTAGAACCAAAGCAAACCAGGTGCCAGCTGGATGATTATAGCTGGCAAATCTGTTAATGCCGTATTTCAAAAGGAACGGCTGGACAGGACCGATTCATTCAGGAGCCTGCGAGGAGTTTCCGTTTCACTAACCTCTGCCCGTCCCCAGCGCGCTTACATTAAGAGCCACTTGTCTGTGCCGTGTTGAACGGCACTCTCCCACTGTCCGCCGCTTGAATAGCAAAGATGATGAGGTTCGGACCTGATTGTTGTAAAAGAAAAGATGGAGAAAATAAAGCTTACAGAACCTCCCCAAGCTCTGATTAAATCCAAACAATTCCCCCCAGATTTTTATACCATTTTTCAGTTAAACATTGCAGGATTTCTGAAGAGCCATAAGCGCTCTGCTGGTGGGAGATCTGCTGTTGAGGATTATATTTCTGTGCCATTTTTTTTGTGTGAATGCCTAGCGGTAAAAAAGATGCACCTGAATGAAAAGGATTAGAAGGGTTTAGAAATTTAAGACCAATGTCCGTAGTCTTATATTATTTAGCATCTCCTACATATTGTAAACCAGTCACAGGTCCTCTACGCCCGTTAAAGACAAGGCAAATACTACACAGTTTTGAGAACGCTTGAGTTTTGATACATATTTCTAAGATGGTAAAAGGATTGTAACAAACAGAAAGGCTAAAATAACTCTTCTGTAGGGTTGCGGTGAGCAGAAAAGCATTTCCGGATGTGCAACACATCTCCTTAGCCTTGAGGAGTATGGGCTACAACAGCAGAAGATCATGTGGTCTTCCACTTCACTCGGAATGGACAGCTGAGGCTCACCAAAACTGGACCGTTGAGGACTGGAAAATCGGAGCCTACTCAGATGAATCTCGATTTCTGCTGAACTCTGCGTCACTCTGCTATTATGCCACTAAACCACTAGGGCTGAATCTCAAATATATTCCTCGACCCAAACATACAGGGTGGGTCATTTATATGGATACACCTTAATAAAATGGGAATGGTGGGTGATACTAACTTCCTGTTTGTGGCACATTAGTAGATGGGAAAAACTATTTTTTTCTTGTGAAATTCCCAATAAGTTTGATGTGTCACATGACAAAAGTTGGATTCAAAATGGCCGACTTCAAAATGGCCGCCATGGTCACCACCCATCTTGAAAAGTGTTCCCCCCTCCCATATACTAATGTGCCAGAAACAGGAAGTTAATATCACCAACCATTCCCATTTTATTAAGGTGTATCCATATAAATGGCCCACCCTGTAGTACACACTGTAATTGTGTAGTAATATTAGTTTTATAAATCTGCGAAGTTCGCTAATTCTCATTTTATATAAAGCTTCTTTGTGACACCATTGGGTTAATTGGGACAGAGTGTATTTTATATGCGAGGTCAGGACAGGAACAGAGATCCTCGTAACAATTTTTATTTTTGTTTTGTTTTTTATCTTCTGACCCTTATTCCACGTATTTCTTTGTTACCGTGACGTCCAGGCTGATGTCTGAGGAAATCTCGTTCTATGAATTCGCTGCTGTCTGCAGTCTCCGTAGTGTGGAGAAGAGGAGTTCTTGTTTCTGGACTTCAACAGTTCGACTTGATCCATGTTCATCCGGCTGCGGACCAAACAGAGTCTTTGTGGTCTGCGTTGACGCGATGCGTGTTTACATTCCTGTGGAGGTGCGTAGGGTTCATGACGCTGCAAGACCTATGCGTTGCTTGGAGAGTAGGTTCAGTGCAGAAGCATAAATTGGTCTTTAATTGTCACAAGTCACCAATTTTCTAATGAAACTGACCATGTTGCACTTACAGGGGTTGGACAATGAAAGTGAAACACCTGGTTTTAGACCACAGTAATTTATTAGTGTGGTGTAGGGCCTCCTTTTGCGGCCGATACAGCGTCAGTTCGTCTTGGGAATGACATATACAAGTCCTGCACAGTGGTCAGAGGGATCTGAAGCCATTCTTCTTGCAGGATAGTGGCCAGGTCTCTACGTGATGCTGGTGGAGGAAAACGTTTCCTGACTCGCTCCTCCAAAACACCCCAAAGTGGCTCAATAATATTTAGATCTGGTGACTGTGCAGGCCATGGGAGATGTTAAACTTCACTTTCATGTTCATCAAACCAGTCTTTCACCAGTCTTGCTGTGTGTGTTGGTGCGTTGTCGTCCTGATACACGGCACCGCCTTCAGGACACAGTGTTTGAACCATTGGATGCACATGGTCTTACTGGTGCAGTGTGCAGTTAATGAAGATTGTCCACCAGGCTGCTCCAATTTAGCCATGAAACCTCCCACACTACAATGACAGGTGTTTCACTTTCATTGTCCAACCCCAGTGTGTTGAAATGGACCAGAATCTCCAAGGAATATGTACAATGTTCTCCTTTGTCAAGCTTTGTCAGTATTAGACCCTTAAACTACAACACGGGCTGATTCTCTTATTCTTAAATAGAACTGACAGCAGCATGCTGTATTGAAGGTCAGTTAGTATCGAAATATCAGAAATGTGTTTAAAAATCATATCACCGTGTCAGGATCGCGGAGGGGGACTGACGGAGGCGGACGCACACGCTAAAACACAGATAAACTTTATTTACAAAAAAGGAATAACGAAACAGAGACTGGGACTGGGGCAAAAAACCAAAACGAGGGAAAGTAGAAACAGACAGACGTGAGACTCAATGACGACAGGGAAACAAAGCAATGACAGGAAACGAAGCGAGGCACGGATGAGACAAAACGAGGAACAGACAAACTGACGGGAGCGATACGACTTAGAAATGAAACAACTGAATATGAGACACCACCAAGGTGAAATGTCCGACAAACAGGAGAGACACAAGGGAACTTAAATACAAGACACAGACAAGATACACCTGGACAGATAACGAGGGGGCAGGGTAACAAATGAGACACAGACGAGGAGGCGGAACAAAGGCGGGACTAGGGCAACAACAAACAGAGCCATGTGCTGAGAGAGAGCACATGGCCGGGAAAACAGACATGACAGGACGAGGGCATGACACACCGTTATTGAAACTTTTTTTTTTATCGCGATATATGTTGATGAGATTTTTTGTCCCCAGAAAACCTTTTAGATCTTTTAGACTAAATTAATTATGAATTGAGCTAGTTTAACCACAAATACGTTATTACAAATGATGCCAAATATTGTAGAAGAGGCCGAACCGAATTCCCAACTCGTCTTGCAAAGTGTTTGGCTGAGATGCTATTATTATAATTATATATATATATATTTTTTTTAAAGTATTACTATAATTATTTAATGACTTATTTTCTCTTTAAGTTTACCTGCACTTTATTCAGCAGTAACCTAGCAACAGCTGCCCACATACTGACTGTTAAATGGAACTACTTTCTTAGCGGAATATAAATAAACTTTCTTGTTAATTTGTGTGTGATCCCTGTGAGTCTCCGACGTTAAAAATAAGTTTCAATAAAAGACACGATCCAATTAAACTTCTCCAATTCGCTCGGTTCATGCGGCACACCTCGGCCAGCGTCTCGCAGCATTAGCCCATGCTCCGTATTATTGTTCCTGATGTGTCTCTGAGCTGCAGGCGTCATATGCTCTATCTTCTCTCTTCATCTCAACACCCAAACAGCCAACACCCAGCGCTTTCCCAGAAATCACTTCCGCTGGAGCTTCATTAAAACCATTAACGTTTATGAAGTTCTCCTAATGGTCTTTGGGCTACAGAGTCCCACTGAATGCATTCTGAGCTGGGCCCAGGATTAGTGCAGAGATCAGATTGTGAAATATAATAATAACTACCTCAAATCTCTGGGCTGGTGCCTCTGTGAGAGGCAGAGAACTCCGTATGGCGTTAGCGCCGCTTTACAGTTTTATTTGATCTGTCCAAGAACAAAGACCACAAACAGTTATTAAAATAATATTGCAGCATTTTTCAGTGTAACCTCTTCCTGCCACAACTTTTACTATGGATAGTACTTCATGTTTTCCTGTTCTTAGAAAAGAACAGATACGCACAGGGTTCAATATTAATGATTGCGCGAATGCTAGTTTAGCCACAGGGAACTTTCGAGAGTGAATAGCCTTACTTGACATTGCCTTCATTCACTTTCATATTTGAAGTTTCTCTCTCTCTCTCTCTCTCTCTCTCTCTCTCTAATAAAAAGGACAGCTCTTCTTTTAAAATCTAAGATGTATATGCAGCTGTTTTTGTGCCACAGTAAATAAACGTAGATGTTATATACCGACTCTATCCAACATCATGTTCTCCAGCGGCTGTTGTTCATTATAATTTGTAACTTTTCACCATTTCCAAAAGTGTTGTGACAGTATGTGAAGTGCAAAGCAGAAAGCTGTGATTAAAGTGCAGTGTATCTGCTGTGGCCTGTATTTATTACAAAGGCAAGTTATTTATTGTTTGACTTTATCTGCTTCATTATTCACTGTAAATAAATTCTCATTGTGAAATGAGCTCCCAGTGTAAAATAAAACAAAAAATATCGTGTTTAATACTTGTTTTCGAATTTATTTATTACTGTTTGGTTCTTATTAGCACTTCACATAACGTCCCATCCTTTGGGATCAAGGTTGTTACAAAAATACAGGTTTGGATATAGATTTTAGAATATTGTTTTTCTGTTGGAAAGGAGCAGGAGGAGGGAAAGGTTTTATTGAGGAAAGGTCTATAATTTATAGCTTCTACTCTTTCCTGTTTGTTAACCTCTTTGTTTTTTTTGTTTCAGAACCTAGAACACTTTAAAACGTCTGTGGAACAGTTCCACGCTGCTGCGGACAGGAGGGAAGCAGACCTGAAGTAAGTGGAGACTTTTATAGCCTACTGTGTTTATCACGAAGTGGACTTAAATTTAGCATTTTATTCGTCCTGCAACAACACAGTAATTCGCTTTTTAATGCAAATTGCTGAAAAGGATTATGAGAAAACTCAGGTTTATTGCTTAGTCATGAGGAAGCCACACAATAATGAGTTTCATGACAAATTAACCGTAGAAATGGATTATACCGTAGAAATTGTGGCCCAGGCACTGGTGGGTGTGGCATAAATGTTGTTTGCTAATTTTTGACTGGCGCAGAGGGTTTACTCTGGTGCAGAGCAGTGAAATTACAAGAAGAATTTGGGTTCGTCTTAAACACACGATCAGCCGCTGCGGCAATAACTCGTCCGATTAACTCATTACTTTTACAAGCTGAGAGGGAGCTGCTGACACTACACAGTGACAGTGTTGACCTGGCGGAGTATGTGCAGGAAAGACATTTCCAAAACAAGCGCTATTATGTCAGTATTCCATTTTATTATACGATTATTTATGTTAAATTACCGCATGCAGGAATCTAAAGTTTGTTTGTGTTTTTAAAGCTAATTAATAATTTTACCAAATTTGGCAAGAACTTTCTCCCATAATTCACTCTTCCTAATGATGTATTAGTGATGTTTAAGTGATAAAGTGCTTCTACGTTTGAAGTCAGATGGTAAACTACGTGTTGTTTAATGCCGAAATGTATTAAATATCATAACTCTCACACCTCCTTTTAGGCAGCAAATTAAGAGGATCGTAATTCAAAAATCACCAAAACGACACTGAACTATAATAATAATGTAATAAAATAAAATAACGCATATCACACTAAACATTTATCACCCTCCCAAAAAGACCAGGACGTTCTTTGAACTAACTTTTGTGATTATTTTTTAAATCAGTAGACACTATTATTCATTCATTCATTATCTGTAACCCTTATCCAGTTCAGGGTCGTGGTGGGTCCAGAGCCTACCTGGAATCATTGGGCACAAGGCGGGAATACACCCTGGAGGGGGCGCCAGTCCTTCACAGGGTGACACACACACACACTCACACACACTGCGTCACAGGGAGAACACACCACACTCCTCACAGACAGTCACCCGGAGGAAACCCACGCAGACACAGAGAGAACACACCACACTCCTCACAGACAGTCACCCGGAGGAAACCCACACAGACACAGAGAGAACACACCACACTCCTCACAGACAGTCACCCGGAGGAAACCCACGCAGACACAGGGAGAACACACCACACTCCTCACAGACATTCACCCGGAGGAAACCCACACAGACACAGGGAGAACACACCACACTCCTCACAGACAGTCAACCGGAGGAAACCCATGCAGACACAGGGAGAACACACCACACTCCTCACAGACAGTCACCCGGAGGAAACCCACACAGACACAGAGAGAACACACCACACTCCTCACAGACAGTCACCCGGAGGAAACCCACGCAGACACAGGGAGAACACACCACACTCCTCACAGACAGTCACCCGCAGGAAACCCACGCAGACACAGGGAGAACACACCACACTCCTCACAGACAGTCACCCAGAGGAAACCCACGCAGACACAGGGAGAACACACCACACTCCTCACAGACAGTCACCCGGAGGAAACCCACGCGGACACAGGGAGAACACACCACACTCCTCACAGACATTCACCCGGAGGAAACCCACACAGACACAGAGAGAACACACCACACTCCTCACAGACAGTCACCCGGAGGAAACCCACGCAGACACAGGGAGAACACACCACACTCCTCACAGACAGTCACCCGGAGGAAACCCACGCAGACACAGGGAGAACACACCACACTCCTCACAGACAGTCACCCGGAGGAAACCCACGCGGACACAGGGAGAACACACCACACTCCTCACAGACAGTCACCCGGAGGAAACCCACGCAGACACAGGGAGAACACACCACACTCCTCACAGACAGTCAACCGGAGGAAACCCATGCAGACACAGGGAGAACACACCACACTCCTCACAGACAGTCACCCGGAGGAAACCCACGCAGACACAGGGAGAACACACCACACTCCTCATAGACAGTCACCCGGAGGAAACCCACGCAGACACAGAGAGAACACACCACACTCCTCACAGACAGTCACCCAGAGGAAACCCACGCAGACACAGGGAGAACACACCACACTCCTCACAGACAGTCACCCGGAGGAAACCCACGCAGACACAGAGAGAACACACCACACTCCTCACAGACAGTCACCAGGAGGAAACCCACGCAGACACAGAGAGAACACTCCTCACAGACAGTCACCTGGAGGAAACCCACGCAGACACAGAGAGAACACACCACACTCCTCACAGACAGTCACCCGGAGGAAACCCACCCAGACACAGAGAGAACACACCACACTCCTCACAGACAGTCACCAGGAGGAAACCCACGCAGACACAGAGAGAACACTCCTCACAGACAGTCACCTGGAGGAAACCCACGCAGACACAGAGAGAACACACCACACTCCTCACAGACAGTCACCCGGAGGAAACCCACACAGACACAGGGAGAACACACCACACTCCTTACAGACAGTCACCCGGAGGAAACCCACGCAGACACAGAGAGAACGCACCACACTCCTCACAGACAGTCACCTGGAGGAAACCCACGCAGACACAGAGAGAACACTGTGTGAAAATGACTCATAAGTTATTGAAAAACAAATCATTTTCAACAACTGCCTCGCTCACATGCTGGTAATTGTCAGAAATTGTAAGAGTTAGTAATTGTGAGAAATATGTTTATTAGGGTGATATTCACATTTATAATCCCTTTATGAGAAGTTGGGCGGGTCTTTATTAGTGTACTTTTTGTAAAATGCCGTGTCGCATTTGCATTTCTGATAAGATTGGGTCTCAGAAGCCTGTGGCACAAGTGTGTTTTCCAGTATAATTCATTATTTATTTTAAACCTCAAAGCGAAATTCAAACAGAAGGACGCCTCAGTCGCACAAAGTTCTGATAAAGGAGCATTCGGCAGCTTTAACGCCACAGTGCAGCCACAAAATTAGAGCCCATCGATTTAAGTGTTATTGTTTGAAGATGAGCTGCTGTATCTACACACACACACACACACACACACACAGACACAGAATGGAAATACATTAAGATATAAATGCTTCTCGAAGTGTGTATCAAACCGGGGTGGAAGACTTAAAGGTACAGTTCCCATTACCACCGAGGTGTCAGCAGGAGAGGAGCTGAATATGGATGATTATTCTCTGATGTTAACCCCTTGGCCTGGCCCCTCTGAGAAACACCTCTCTCTCCTGCCTCGCTCCGTAGCCGATTGTAGAACTGTTAGAGATTAGATTGCTGTTGAAACTCATCGAAACCTATTCATTTTCTTCGGTGAGGGTCAGACGGGTTCACTTTCTCTAGGCTGGAACGGTACCGGTGGCCTGCTGTAATTAATGCTGATTGTTTGTGGCTTCCACGCCGCTCCCCGTTTACTTCCAGCGTACCTCGCTGTCTTTTATTCTCTGTCTGTTTTTCTGTGTCTCCTAACTCTGTATCCCCAGAATACTCGTGTATTTCCATCTAAGTTCACGCAGAGGGGGAGGACATTGTTTTTTACTTGTTACAGTACATTCGCACGTCGTCACTCTCTGTTTTGTTGTTATGATTTCAAAATAGCTGCCCTTTACATTGTATGAATTTTTCATGATGAATGCACCAGTAAACCAACTCCAAATGACTTGTTTTAAATGAAATTACCATTTTTGAAGCTACAAGGGCACAGTGTTATCGTTCTCACACATGAGCCTGTTTTCTTTGACTGGTTAGAAGTTCTCAGTCCTTGGTGGAAGTGCTACTAACAAACTCGATATTGTGAGTCGGTAGCAAGTGTGTAATGAATCTGTTCCTAACAGTTCTTGTCCATGAAAGAGGACTGAAAAAGAACCACGCAGGGACAAATAAATGGTTATTAGCTTGCTAAATTACATATCAGGTTTCCCAGAGTGCAACACACTGTCTGTAGAAAACTCTTAAAGTAACGGTACATAGTATTTTTATCTTAAAATTACAGTTTCAAAATCATTGTGATGGTCCTCTGAGCTGTAAAAGGGAGAACAGAGCCTCTGTCGTTGCTACTCCGGGCTCATCGCTGCAGAAACTGCACTATGTAACTTAACTGGTGGAGGGTAGGAAACCACCCCAGCGCCCTTTCCTCTCACCATTGATTTCATTACAGTGCTGTAAGAATAAAACCGGGGGGAGCCCCAGGAGCATCTTACATAGTGTTCCTTTAAACCTTAACGTACCACTTTGTAGTTCTACAATCTGAAGGTCAAAATATTATGTAGTGTTCCTTTAAGGAAACCACAAAGTGCTCCTGTGTGATCAGTGGAGATAAAGTGGACAGTGAGTCTGGATACAAGGTAGTTTCCTAATCCAGCGATGGTTCAGTGTGTACCATTCAGACCCGTGCTCTCTGATTTGGGTTTAGAATGTGTACGTGTGTGTAGTGTTTACTAAAGTTATTTTTGAACTTTAAATAGACATCAGCCAAACTCAACAAAACTGAAAGATTGTCAGGGCCTGCAGACATGAACTTTCTGCGCCAGCTTAGGTACAGTATCTGCCAGCCAGCCATTCCACTTGTTGGTAATTGTATTTATGATGTGCCGCATTCAGAGCCTTAGCTGGCAGTGTTGCTCTTATACCTGCTCACCGCTGATGTTTTAATCCCCCCATTTTAATCCCTGAGGGCTACGGCAGCCTCAAGACCCCCAAGTCGCGGAGCATGACAAGGCCGGCAGCTAATCTCTCCCCACCCGGGTTCAGCTCAAGCGGCTCAGGCTCCCTCTGCCGCTTGCATCTCTGCCATATGGAGCTTTGATACAGCACTGTCGCCATCGCTGCCATCCCACCCCCCACACCCAGCTCCAGTTAGACTGAAGGAGAGCTCCAGCATATCTGATAGCTCCGGATTCAAAGTGCCTGCAGGAAGAGAGCTGAGGTTTGACTAGAAAGGGGAAGTACTGTACTTGAACAAGGCAGCGGGGGGGGACTCGGCTGGAACTTGGCAGTGAGTCACACACAAAGAGCAGGGATTGGTGGGTACAGGCTGTTCAGCTAGGAGTGCACTTAGATCGTGTCAGCGATAACTCGCAGACTGTTCACTATCTGTTTACCTTTGGGTTTGATCATGATAGTGCTACATGGGTTAAGTAAGTCCTTGAGATGTTGAAGAGGAAAATAAAACGAGGCTCTTATCTAGAGAGTAAAAAGAATACAAAACAGGTTTGGTGATAGAATACTGAGAGGTTAAAGGAGCAATCTGTAATATTCTTACTGTGCTAAATCATAATATGACTTCCATGTGTCATCAGAGAAGGAGGTGACATGCTTAACACAGCACTGCCCAATCCCACTGCCACCTGCCCAATCCCCAGCATCGTTTTTACAGCCGGGGTTGCCAGTTGTGAGACACAATAGCAGACACAAACACCACGTGCCGCAGCCGTGGAAGCGAGCAAGCGAATCATATAACCGTAGATTCTACCAGACCGAAAAAGCCTGGGCATTATTCTAGAAATATATATGAACAGAGATGGGCTAAAAACGTTTGTCTTATAAACAAAGAAAATGAGGAATTTGTGTTGTGTTACAGTAGCTATTTTCCACCTCGCAGTCACCCATTTAAGGTGGAACAGAAAATTCAAACAAGAGGCTGGTGAATGACATCAATGTTAACCTCAAAATTTGAATCAATTAAGGTGGAACTAAACACTGAAATATGAAAGCAAACATATGCCTCCTAAACTTAAATTTAAGTTGGAAGGGACACAATAATAAGGAAAATAACATCAACATTTTACAGTGAAACATGGCAAATCAAAAACAAAGCTGGTAAATACAGGAAAATCAGTTGCGGCTCGTTAACTTTGTTAATCCTCTCATTAGTGAAAGGAGATGTTTTTGTGAAATTACGTACACAATTTTTTCTGTGTAAATAGGCACATTATTTATTGTGCCATAAGCACACTTTGTCTTGTGCTCGTTCGAGTAGGTTCCATTTGCCTCAACCTGGCAACCTGCCTGGGTTTGCATCTGTGGAGGAGGGGAGAGGAGCAGACAACTCTTTGTAATGTTTTGAATCTGTATTGCAGTACCCATTTAAAACACTTGCTGATGGAATTACAGATTGCTTCTTTAATGACCACGGCTCTCAGTGGCTGAACAGGGACTTTTCTGTGATCCGGTTATTTATGGTGTCACTCTGTGACAGCATAAGGGCAGTGGTGTTACCTTAATATTGTTATCACATTAGTATCGATATCATTACAACCAGAACTGTCCACCAAACAGGGTCCCATTTTCCATTTCCCCTGGACAAGGGATTGAAAAAAGGAGCTGTAGTCTCTAAAACCTAAAAAAAAACAGTAAAATAGCTCTTATTGCTAACTTAAAGGAACAGTATGTAGAATTTTTATCTTAAAACACAGCTTCAAGATCATTGTGACGCTCCCCTGACCTGTAATTGGGAGAACAAAGCATCTGGCTTCGCTACTTTGAACTCAGCACGGCAGAAACGGCACTATGTAGCTTTTGGAGGAGGGTAGGAATCTACCTTGAATTGCACTCTGCAACTATAGGGGGAACCCTGGAGCAAAAATACCAAACCTTGCTTGGTGTTCCTTTTTAGTTGGAACAATGTTGCTTTGATGTAAGGTTTAACTATTGAATCAACATAGCGTAGCGCCTGCTCGTTGTATATAACAACTTTAATGACAAAAAAAAAAGTGTGTTCTCTGTGAAAAGTGTTTCTATCTACGGTTGGTTCAAAGATGAAAGCAAACCATATTCCATTCAGTATTTACAAAATATGACATACTTGCATTTTCAGGCTTTCAGCAGAGACTCAAATCCTACATCTTACAGTTGTAGGCGAATGCAGCACTTTAATTCCTGCATGGCACTCTTGCTCGGATGGGGGTTGAGCCTCTAATCTGCTGTATTCAAGACAACTGCGTTACATGTGACAAAGGCTGCAGGAGTCCTCAGCAGCCTCTCAGTTCACTTATTTGATGTAGTTTTTGCTTTGCTGAGTATGTTTAATGATTAATATTAAACTCAGCCATCAAGCTAATGTAAAAGAGAAGTTTCTAATTTTCTCTAATAAACAGATTAGATTCCCTGAAGAGTTAAATGACAGGACTCTATTCCAACTACTTTAATAAATAAAACCTAATTTTATATCAATGTATAAAAAACACACAATGAACTAACAGGTTATCAGTGTTACATTAGTATCAGCTTTTCAGTGTTGAAATATTCCTCTGATGTTTGTGTTGATTCTAGATAAACTTCTCAGCACAGAAAAGAACTCAGAGTTTCAACACTGAATCAGCTAATCAAAAATTAATATTGGATCTACAAATCTAATTCCAATACAGTCCAGTCCAGCGTGGCTTTTTTAGCCTTAATATGATGGAATTACTCTAAATTTTTAAGATATGTTATTAAAAATATAAAGAATGAAATAAAAGCTTTATTTAATTTTTTTGTAAAATTGGGTCCCCATTGTTTTTGTTGTTGAAGAGCACTCTGGGTAGTGACGTCAAATTGCTGCAGTAGTAATGGGCTATTGCTCTTAAACATTCATGACTACTGTTTATGGAGCTAAAAAGTTTAGTCTCGAATATAAATGTTGTCAGTCATTATACCAGATGATGTCCCGCCTCCCACGCCAGAACAGGGCCAAAAATTAAGAGATGACACTGTAAAAAACATCTGAATCTGAGAACATAAAATCTGCAACCGAACAATGTCCTATGCTTATTTTTAAGATGAATACATTGTTGTATGGAGTTTACCCCTAGAAACTGCTGGTGTACGTTCACGTTGCTTCGTGTGGTTCTCATGCCATATTCTGGGACTTTAGGGTTCCTTTTGTGGGAAGGGACTTACGTTGTTTTTTCGCCTACGCTTAAAACCTACAGCAGCAGTCTAGTATCTGGGCAGTCGTGGCCTACTGAATGAATTAAATACATCCAAAGTGAAGTGACGAGGGCAAAGCAGAGGGCTTTTGGAAGCTGTTTTCGCCCACACATGACTTCCCAAATTTTTATCCTGCTTTTATTTTGGAGAAAGCTGTGACAATATCAGTCTTTCCTGTGACCTTTGACTGGATGGTGCTTCCAAGTTTAGCACTGGGCAAACCAAAATGGCTGCATCCACCATGTATATGTCAAATACGGAGAATAAAGCCATTATTCCATCATATTAAGATGTGTTACCAGCTGGGGGTCCTTTTGAAACAGTAACCTCAGAGTTTTCACCTGGCAAGGATCTCTAAAAGCAACGTAAAATCAACTATTGTGGTCTCTTTCCATTTACTGGGAAAGGGCACATTGCTGCCAATTTTTACAGCAACAGATGGGCTACAGTCAGTGATCGTACTCCTAAACTACTTCTGCATGACAAGTGTACCATAGAGCATAGGTACAAGGTCATACACCAGCCATTCAGCATATGATCTGGCAAAGACATTTGTTTCTTCTGTTCACTGTATGAATATTGAGTTTGGTTCATTTTCAGAGATTTTTGCTCTCATTTTACTATTGTAAACAGTAAGAGGAAAAAAGACTAAATGAGAGATTGGAAGCAAGGGGCCGCATCTGCAAGGCATGGTAGGGCTTGTCTAAAGCAAACTTCTTCCCTCAGCTGAAGCCAATTAGTTTGCCCTGGCTAGGCTTTTCTGTAGTTTTCCTATGGGTGCTCTTTATGATTTCTCAAAAGGAAGGGCCTCATTAGGAGCGCTCTGGGCTCTACGGGTGGGTGGAAAAGTTGGACAACTTGCCCACAGGTCACAGGCCTGGCCTCACAAGACTTGCAGTTCAGAAGTTGTCGTTAGCAAAGGTTAGTTTTCTGTCGTTACCTCATCCTGAGAGCATCCTGTTGGGGAAGACAAATTAAGACCTGCAGTGATGTTGATGTGAAGCATAGTCTGTAGGAAGAGGGCAAGGCAATCATTTCAGTCTGTCCGTGATACGAGCCACCGTGGGTCTTAGTTGTTCTACCTTATTTAATGGTAGCATTGTGCTAGAGATCGTGTTGTCAGTAATTTGAGAGCAATGATCAATTAAATGTTTTGTTAAAGACAGATTCTCCCAAATGCTGTAGCTGTCAGAGGCTTTGCCCAGTTATGAGTTTGAATCCCGAAGATGTCACAAGTTCAAGTGAGCATAATTGGCGTTGCTTAATTGGAGGCATTGCAGCAAAGCTTTAAGCACATGTCGCAACACTGCTTTCAAAATCAAACCTTAGAAAAAATGAAATATAGTCTTAAATAAGCCCAACCGTCACCTGTGACCGAAAACTACCTGAAAGCATGTAGTGCCTCCACGAGCATGAGGTACAATTCGACTGGGCACACACTGGACAAGTAACTGGATGTAGGCGACTTCAATGTTCAGCCATTCTTGCATCAAAGAATTGCACAGTTTGTCCAGGTTTTGTGGATGCCTTCCCTGGAGTTTTACTCGTTCCAGGTAGTTCCACAGATTTTTGCAGATGTGTGAATTCTTCGGAATGTTCATCATGCCAGTCAGTCACATTTGAAGCCCTGTGAAGTATGTAAAAAGACCCATTTCTGCATAATTACAACACCCACAGAACATCACGGAACCTTCTCTATCTTCACCTACACCTTGCACCAAGTCCACCCTGAAGGCTTCCTGAAGTCAACGATAAACATGACGCCTAGCACCATTCACTTACAGAGAGAGACGAGATTCATCTGACCAGAGGACATATTTCCAGTCATGAACAATCCAATGTTTGTTTCTCTTTGGTCACTTTGCCAGTCTGCTCCATATGTTCATGGTATGCAGTTCCCTGCGGAGTGTTCTTTCATAAACAGGTTGTGAAGGACCGGCGTTGATTTCTAGAAGCAATTCTTCCCTGGAAGCGAATCGATTTTCGTTTCACAAGCCGTGTAACACACCAGCATTCCCTATCCATCAGCTTGGTCTTTCAGACACATTTCTGAGGAAAGAATCCTGTAGACTTGATATTCGCCACTGCTGGTCGACCCGTATGACCTTATGCGTCTATACTCTTGCAAATCCAGCTACGTCCTTCACTCTATGACCTTTGGCATGCCCAAACGCAATCACTTCTATTTCCCAATCATTAACATCTGCTTTGCGACCAATTTCCACACGATGAACGAGACATTCACTGCACTCTACCACCTCTTCTCAATCTGTGGATCCCCTCTACCACCCCACAGGTGTTTACAGCCTGATCACCTTCATACAACGTCATCTGCAGGTGCCTAAATTTACTACCACCAGGAAGGAATTTGTTACATTGTGATATTTCTCACCCCAAGATCTAAACCTCAAAGAAAGATAAAGGCTCTGAAGATATAAAACTTTCTGAATCCTTTGCAAAGCAGGGCACATCTGTAATCTTTGTTTTGAGCTGGTGTCAGACGGGGAGCAGAAACCCTTCACCATGTCACTGCACAGAAGCTCTTTACCTGTGCACCTGTCTGCCAGAGCTAACAAGACTGAGGGGATATGGAGGGGTGGGAATGGTGGGCTTCTCCTGAGGGGAAGGGCAGTTTCTGGTTTTTCTTCCCAAAATAACTAAGACTATGCTCTAACAAGACCCAGCCTAATAATTATCAGCTTTGTCAGGGTTCTCTCTCTCTCGTTGCCCTCTCAGTCCTGCTCTCTTGCTTTCTCTTGCCCTCGTTCATGCTCCCTTGCCCTCTGTCTCTCGTTTCCCTTTTCTGTCCCACTCTCTCCTCTCTTTCCCTCTCGGCCCTGTCAGCCTTAAGTGGGGCCTCTCTCGTTGGAAACCCCGGCCCTTGCAGGTGAGATTGCCGGAGGGTTGGAGGGGGTCTCGGTGGTGTGGTGGTGGGATATTGAAGGAGGGAGAGAGGGTTGGGGAGGTGGGGAGAGAGGAGGCCCGTGCTCAGTCAATTGAAAAGCTGTCAGAGTGCGAGCAGGCCCCTCGAAGGAGAGTCTGCGAGATAAGACGAGGTTCTCATCTGGCAGCTGAGCTCGAGCGAGGTCAAGGCAACACTGCCTCTAATCTAGTTAATTTTAGACCCTCGATTCGGAAAAACATGTCAAGTTGAACTGCGAGCTGATAAGGCCTCGTGGCTCGCACTTTCTATCAGTGTGTGATTTGTGTATCCCTTTTCCTTCAGGTGCTTCTTTATTTATTTAAGGAGCGTCCCACTTTGTTCTGGCGTTATGACTTACTGGCGTTATAGACACCGAGCTGATGGGATTTTCCGAATAATTCCATGGCCTTGTTTAACTCTGTTCTGTTCTGACAGAAATTCTTTTAGCTATAATTACTTAATTAACTGAAGGCGCCACATCAGTATCTATGATTCAACAGCCACTGCGGCTTCTCTAGTGTTGAATAATGAGCTTGTTGCTAGAAGTTTTGAGGCACACGCTTCAGTATACACCCTGTGTTTCTAAGTTAATTTAATCTTTTGTACTTGCTTTATTTCAGTGCATTTCATTTCCATATTTATTTTTTATTTCTCTCGCTGTTTTTCAATCTCTGCCGAGGCTCTGAAGTTGAGCTTTGTTCTGTGGCTCGGTGCTCCGTTAAGGAGATTACATGTAATGGGAAAAATTCCGTAATTAACATTTTAATCTGTAAGCACCCTGTTATTTATTTACAGATGTAAAACGTTGGCATGAGCATTGCCGTAACAAGCAAGGCCTAACCTCTTCAAAGCAGCTGTATTCAGCTCAGCTAATATTTTTTATTAAAGACCTCACCTTCAATTTTGTGCCGTTCGGTTCAGCTCGAGTTTGGCCAAAGCCAATTTTCTGCTTCAGGCCCCTTTAATAAAGCCTGGGTGCTATCAGAAGCCTTTCCTTTTCCTGATGAAGGCAGTTTATTTTAAATTAAAAGAGAGTTTCTTATCTTACCGAGCTCCGAACGTGGCTACAGTACTCTCTCGCTCCCCACTAGAGGGTAATTAAAAGGAAAACTGAAAACTGCAGATAAAAACACAGGAATCTGATACGTGCAGCCCCTCTACCACGCGTAGATGTGGTATTGATGGAAGTTTATTTCCTCTCTCTTGGCCTCTTTCCTCTTGTCGGCGTCTCCTCTCTCTCCGCAGCTGATAAGAGCAGGAACTCGGAAAAACATGCTTCGGCTGTGTGTCTGGGCTTGTGTCGGTTTCGGTGCGAGTCATTGATGTGTTTTAATTGAATCGGCGGGGATGACTACCAAGTGGAATCGGAGTCAAACTGAGCCTTTTAATTCGCCTTTCAATTAAGCCCGGTGTCAAGCGATCTTCTAAAAGGAACTGTTGCGTTGCGGAGAGGGCGGAGGAGTTCACTTGGCTTAATCAATCAAGCATCATTCAGGGTGACACCTGTGCAGTGAAGCTTCCTCAGAGTTTACCGCAGCCCCCTCTATTACACAGCGTTACGTTTAACAACAGCGATATTTAATCTGTTCCGAAGAGGGCTGTAAAGTTCTGATCGTGTTGATACCATTATTATGTTAACAGTTTTATTATCTTGACGATTATGTAACATAAAAAAGCCATGCAAACACATGCAGGAATTTAACATGCACATTTTTAGTAAATGTTAATTAACCATTTTACCATTTTACCAAAATTGGGACACAACCTACTCCCATAATTCACTCTGTTTTTTAGCGAGCCTAGTGACTATTAGCGGGTTTAGTTTGCGACGTAAACACAGCATCCTTACTGTTGAGTTCAGAAGGTAGATTACATTTCATTTTAATTAATTGTATTAAATATCATAACAACCTCTCACTCGCTCGCTCTTTCTCTCTTTAGCTCATTTCACACATGAACTTTGGGGAAACTCTAGAGAAACTCCGGAGTATCAGGTCCTGGGAGATTTTCAGAGTCAGGCGCGTTCTCACAGTGGGAAATGTGCCTCAGACCTTAGGCGCGGGGCAGTGCCTGTGCAGCACGTGCAGGAGAAACTCACATGCATTTGACTTTACCCTGAGTTTTACTGTGGGGCTAACAAAATCAGGTCTGTGTAAAGTCCAGGATGAATGTTACGGGTTTCTGTGTTTAAATGAGGTTTGCGCACAGGAGCTGAACCAGCCAAGGTCCCACATCTTGTAAGTGCTGATGCTTTTGCTAGGTTACGTGTAATTTGCAGAGTAATACCTGACATGCTTCAGTCAGAGTGCCGTTATCGTGCGATATTGGTATAAATGAAAACAAAGACTAGAAGTGAAGAGATTCAGAAGACTGTCTTTTGTTTATTTAGATGACACAGTGCTGTGAATATTCCAGGACGTGGGTATTGTTTACACCACTGCTGAAGTTTTAAATATAGTGTGTTTTAAGAAGACTTTACGTTTTATGTTGGGATTGGATCCACTAAGAGCACAGGTTGAACCTGACCTCGTGTTTCAGTATTTCAGCTAATACAAAGTTATATTTTGCTATGTCTAGAGCAACTTGTATGCACTAAGTTTGGTCAGTTTTAAGCACATTTCCATTAATCCCATCTTAACACACTCCACTTTCTGGTCTGAAGGTCTTGAAGGCTATTATTTGATCTGGATCTATGCTGACCATTCACCCAGTTCATATTGTTATTGTAATTGTAAGTCAGAAAGCCCTGCCACTCTATTATTTTTACTTATTTAATACTCACTGGCTGTACGACAAATGTGACTATATATAAGTGCTCTATTTAGGGATGTAATTTACCCATTAGTCCATTTATTGCTGAACAATTCAATTGGCAGCTCTCTATTCCAGTGGTTCCCAGCCCTGGCTCTGGTGACACTGTGTGTCATTGTGTATTTGAATGTTTTCACTCTTCCCAGCACACCCTGATTAAAATAATGAGTTCATTAACAAAAACGTGTTAAAGCAGGGAGAGCTCTAAAATATGCAGGGCAGTCTGCCTCCGGGACCTGGCCCGGGCAACATTTCTCTGTCCCACCCCTCAGTGGAGGGCTCACCAGGTGTTATTGTGGTGGTGGACCATTTTTCACATGTAAGTGGCGTGTGAGTAAGGGTTGTGTTACTCACCGTCACTACCAGAGTCAGAGTAGCCTAGCAACATGTGATCAGCAAGCAGATCTGACCACCGACGACGGCTTAGTGAATGTACGGATGCATTTCCTCTCCTTGAAAACACATATCTTCGCTTTCCAATTAAAAAAACTCCCTTTTTGTGGATGCTTAGTTTGAACACAGCAGCTGTCCTTCATATTTTGTGAATATTCCATGATGAATGGACCAATAGAAATTCTCTAAATTCCCTAGGAAAGTTACTTCCTTTTGAAATGTAAGTTTTTTTTGAAAAGTTAATATATTGTCTTTAGACAGTGATGCTATAGACATTGAGAAAGTAATAAAAATAAGGATAATTCTCCCTAATTGATTACTGAACGCTCTATATCTCATAATCTCCAGTAATAAGATTCTATCCAGACTGTAAGTCATTATTTATAAGCATTATTTATAAGATTAATTATTTTGAGAAATTGACTCATATTTAAGAGTTGCAATCTCCAGCGAAAACCTATAGCGAAAGCTGAACGTGCAACAAATAAAACTGATCAACTGGCCTCCAAATTGTTTGCAGAAAAATGGCGTTTTTCCATGGCTCTGCTCTTTTGCTTCTCCACTGGCCAAGTCTGGGCCTGTTCCCTAGAACTTTTTCAGTCCCTGCTCAATTACAATTCCAACCGAGTCGTGTAGGTACTAAATTGTGACGTCTAAACCCTGCAGAGCACTGATTGGCCAGAGAGACCTGCCAATCACCATGAAATCCAGAGCTCCAGCACAAACTTGCGGCTTGTAAAACCTCACAACGGCAGCTCGTAACACTACCCCGAGGTGTTTTGAAGACGTTCAAACGCTCCTTGGGTCGGTGGCCAACGAAAATCTCCAGCGAAAGCTGAACGTGCGACAAGGAAAACTCCACACACAACGAGTAAACAGCGCCTAACCTTACTGCCATCATTGTTGTGGTTTTCAAAGCCTGTATTTCCCGTTAGAGAAGGGGGTTTTGAGACGTCACTGGCTCCATTTCGCGGGGGGAGCTGTGTTTTTAACGAGTCGAGCCGAACCGACCCGACCCGACCCCATACGGTGGAAAAACAACAGAACTTCTAAGTGCTAGCAACATTGTTGTGCTGAGTATAAGGGGGCTAAAATATTCTACATAATAGCTGGGCTACAGTCAGTAACTGTTGACCTATGAACTGCACTTGTGTTGGGACTTGATCACATGGTCTATTGTAAATAGAACTAGATTAAGACCCCATCCACACGGATCCAGATATTTCTGCCTTTTGGCCTCCTGTCCCCACGAAAATGGCGTTTTCGGAAATGGAGGTTTTTGAAGACTCTTTTTGTCATTGTTCTCGTGTGGACGAGGAAAAAGGGATGTTTTCGTAAACGCTGACAGCACACAGCGTGCCTATCTCTGACTGAAATTCAAATAGCTTCTCATTTCCTGTGAATTACACAGGTCATAAATCTACAGTTTACACACGCAGATAACATTAGCTTTCAGATTCCACTTATGAATAAATATAGATGGTGCTATATTAGAAATATACAATGCACTTTAAAGATCTAGATTCAGTAAATTCATGACTTGGATAGTGCACTACAAAGGGAGTATGGAGAGATTTGGGATTGAACCTCTCTCTCATGCTTTGTCGAGTTTTGACGTACTGTGGCCCCCTACAGGACAGGCATGGCAATGCAGCCGCTTTTGTATTCGTCTGGAGGAAAATCTCAGTTTTGAAAAATATACATATCCCGTTGACCCAAAACGTCAAACCAAGCCCCTACACGTCTGAGGTTATAAAATACCCCGGGGCAATTCCTCAGAAGTAGAGTGGTGGTTACCCTGATGTTTGGTCTTCCAGTCATTCCCACCATCAATAAACAGCCTCAGTCATTCCCTCTCATCAGCTCTCTATCTCACAGCTGATGTGTGGTGAGCGTTGGGCACAGAATGTCTCTCCGTCACATCATCCAAACGGATGCTGCACATTTCTGCTGTTTGGCACAGTCCCAAAGAATGTAAAGCACATTTAGAGTCTAGAAAAGCACTGTATTACTGCAGTTATCATACGTTCATTCATATTTACGACGTGTGTTGGCTAATTTGAGTGCAATTTAGTCATGAAATTCTTTAGATAATGAGCTTATAATCCGCTTATTTATCTTGTACTTACAGTCGGCCTGAAATTCTGTCACGAGGCAGCAGTGAAAGTCACTTTCTCTTCTGTTTGTTGTTTAACTTCATTATTTATTGGACTATACAAGCCTTATTTTATTTACACGCACCACAACGTCTCTCTGAATTTCAATTCGCACACTGTACCCAGAGAGGTTGCCAGATTTTTGAGTTCCTTGTCCCCGCCCTCTTCCCATGACTGGGTTATTTATCATAGTTGTGCTAGTCACTGCCACTTGTGTCACCAGTAATATTAATGAATATCCGCTCTGCTGGTAATTCACTTTAACCTGTCTCCCCATATTCATTCATCCCACTAAAGAAGGGAGGGAGAAGCGAAGAGAGCTGGAGACAGAGAGCAGCAGAGATGGATTCTCATTGAGGGGGAAAAATAGCAAAATAGCAGTGTATTTGATTAGGGACTAATTTTTATTATTATTTTTATTTATTTATTTTTTTGCCAGTCTGTTTGTGGTTAAACAGAGAGCCGTGGTTAACTGAGCTCATCTTTAAGAGCTTCCTAGGCCCAACAAAATGGCCCTAATGGGTGTTAGAAAATAGAGAGTAATGTTTTAATGGCTTATGATTAAATGTTTCTTCGGTTGGCCCATTTTTAGACGTTGGTTGACTTCCATTTAAACAACGCAACAACGCTTTTGTCAATGTACACAGGGAGAAATGGGCATAAGAAAGCAGGCAGAGCAACAGGACTACAAAGTGCTCCTCTGTGGTCAGTGGAGCTGAGGGAATTTACAATGAAAGGGAGGGCTGTGGTTTCCTACCCTCCTCCAAAAGTTACATAGTGCAGTTTCTGCAGTGCTGAGCCCCGAGTGGCAATGACAGAGGTTCTGTTCTCATTATTACGTCATCAGAATGATTTAGAAGCTGTAATTCTGAGGTGAAAATACTACCAAATGTTCCTTTAACACTCAGCCGTGCTGTCAAACTGTGATTGATAATTAGCATATAGTCAACATCCACATACAGTGCTGCCTGCCTTTATATATGTTTTCATGGACACTTTATTTTCTCCACAGGCCACGCAGCACGGAACCAGTGTGCACTATGCTGCAGGCACAGATCCTGAACTGCTACAGAGAGAACCGCGTCCAGACCCTGCGCTGCGCAGACCTGGCCAGAGAATACATGCAGTGCATTGACGCAGCTAAGAAGGTAATTCTGACTGCGTGTGCCCGCGTGTGTGTGAGAATACGCCCTCAGCCGGTTCTGGCCTTGCCGTCAAAAGACATAACGCTCTTTGATCCCGCACGAAGCGGCAGTATCTCATGAAAAAGAAGGAAAAAGTTTCTCAGCTTTAAGGTCAAAGCCTTTTCCACAGTTTATAAAACTCCTTCACTAAAGCTGTCCCTTTCTATGTGATAAATCTCAGGATGTACTACAGCCTTGTAGCCAGGCAACGGTACAATAGTGGATATAGTCCATCAGGCTCAGAGTGTGTGGAGCTCAAGGGCGCTGGCGCACTGACATAACACTGCATTCTCTCTCTCTCTCTCTCTCTCTCTCATTCACACACTCCTCTCCGCTCCGTGTGTTCTGAGTTTTCCACACCTTGCTGTCTCCGACTGTCTCCGCGAATGCTGTTTCCCCAGGCGACGGCTTGGATGCGTGTCCGCTGTCCCTCTGTGTCCGTTACGACTACCTCGGGATGAGCCCTGACCGTGGGTTTATATTTATGGCTCCGAAAACATGAGAGCTTGGCCGGCAAACACAAAATCGATGGCGTTTGCACCGCTAATGGAAGTTCATTCACACTGCGGCACACTTGAGGCTCACTCCGTGACGTCTGGGATTGCCCCATGAATCTGCTCCGCTCTTCCGACCAGTTCAGCCTTCCCAGTCAAACAAGAACACACTCCAGTGCTACCTCGGGTTCATTTACTCTGCCGTCGGTACCAAACTGAGCACGTATCTGATGGGATAATCTCTCTTTACCAATGCTAAAGAGCTAATAATGTTAAAGAAGCACTAGCTAAAACCTGGCATTCTTGCTCTTGTGCTCCCCCCGCAGTTGCAGTTGCAGCACTGTCCTGAAATCCAGGGTGAGGGAGGGGGAGAAAGAGGGGTAGTTTCCTACCCTCCTCCAAAAGTTACATAGTGCAGTTTCCGCAGTGCTTAGTACATAGCTGTGACAACCGAGGCTCTCCCTTGTGACAAAGTGATGTGTCACAATGTGTTTGAAGCTGTAATTTTAAGGTAAAAATGCTACCTAGTGTTGCTTTAATAAAAATCAGCTTACATACTTTGAACGTTATGAACGTTATTGATGACTGTTGTTTAGTAATACAGACAGTTAGGGCTGGACGATAATTAAATATCTATATTCATTCATTCATTATCTGTAACCTCTTATCCAGTTCAGGGTTGCGGTGGGTCCAGAGCCTACCTGGAATCATTGGGCGCAAGGCGGGAACACACCCTGGAGGGGGAGCCAGTCCTTCACAGAGCAACACACACACACACATTCACTCACACACTCACACCTACGGACACTTTTGAGTCGCCAATCAACCTACCAACGTGTGTTTTTGGACTGTGGGAGGAAACCGGCGCAGACACAGGGAGAACACACCACACTCCTCACAGACAGTCACCCGGAGGAAACCCACGCAGACACAGGGAGAACACACCACACTCCTCACAGACAGTCACCCGGAGGAAACCCACGCAGACACAGAGAGAACACACCACACTCTTCACAGACAGTCACCAGGAGGAAACCCACGCAGACACAGGGAGAACACACCACACTCCTCACAGACAGTCACCCGGAGGAAACCCACGCAGACACAGGGAGAACACACCACACTCCTCACAGACAGTCACCAGGAGGAAACCCACGCAGACACAGGGAGAACACACCACACTCTTCACAGACAGTCACCCGGAGGAAACCCACGCAGACACAGGGAGAACACACCACATTCCTCACAGACAGTCACCCGGAGGAAACCCACGCAGACACAGAGAGAACACACCACACTCCTCACAGACAGTCACCCGGAGGAAACCCACGCAGACACAGGGAGAACACACCACACTCCTCACAGACAGTCACCCGGAGGAAACCCACGCAGACACAGAGAGAACACACTGGAGGTGTGTGACTGCGACACTAACCTGCTGCACCACCGTGTCGCCCTAAATATTTATATATTAACAATGATATGATTTTTTTTAAACACATTTTCAGTATTTCACTGTACATGTCACAGGGCACTGCCGTCTGTTTTAATATTAGTTTAAAAATATGAATATTGACTAGTTTAGGTTTGTCGGTGATGTCATGTTTCTTGTTTTTCCTGGCAATTTTGCCATCTTTTTTATTTTTATGTCAATATCGGAGTTATATCGTATCGACAGAAACTAAGAAATATATTGTGATACCAGTTTTGGGCGTATCGTCCAGCCCTACAGACAGTGCCCTGCTTCCTGTGTGTCAGGGTTTTTGCCTTTAATATTTCACCTCATTGGTGTTTGCTGTTTTACCTGAGAAAGTCAAATCAGACCTCATCTGGTCAGACCGGGGACGCAGGTACCAACAGGTCAAAGTATTTCCGCGTACTATCCAGATGCAGGGGTAAACAGGCCCGTAAACAATTGTGGTGTTATTTGTCATAGTGTAACACATTCTTTATAAGTGAAAACTGTGAAAGAAGACAGGACCGAAGATTTCGGACATGTGTTTGCTTGTTATTTGTGGGTTGTCCTATTGATTTCAGCTGTCTGTGGCTCCCGTGCCTGGGTGATTATATATTGATGAGTGTGAACATGGGTGTGCGTGGTATGTGTCCGATTGCTGCACAGATCAAATGTGTCTCTGGATCAGCTTAACAGTGTGCAGACAGCTTGGAGGAGGAGTAGAAAGCCTTATTAGAGGCAAGACTGTCTTGCTGTCGACCCGGTCGCCTCCAGGGAGGCCGCACGCCCTGGAGGAATGAGAGAGAGTGCAAGAGAGAGGGAGATGGAAATGGGGATAGAATGAGCACTGAAAAGAGAGAGACAGAGATGTGCAGAGAAATGAGAGGGAGAAACAAACAAATACGAGTGGGAAAACTGTACAGGAGAGAGAGAGGAGGGAAAAAAGATGAAGGAGAGAGTGTGTGTGTGTGTGTGATTAGGGCTAAGAGGGAGAAAGAGAGGCTGTGGCAGGGCCGTGTGAGATGGGAGCAGACACAGTGCTCTCTGGCTGCCGTCTCCACGCTTAGAGGGGGCACCCACGCTCCTCTCAGCCCTGTCTACGATAATGACTCTGAGATTGGCTGATCCGTCCGCCCTGCTCACGCCGCACTGCGATCCTCCACTCATTTACGGCCAGGCCAGACACACACTGACTTTGATGGTGATGGATGTTTTCAGCATCCTCGCATTTAGCACGAAGGAGAGAAGGGAGAGGGAGACGGCAGGAGACCGTAGACTCAGCGAGATGGAGGAGAAAGAGAGCTGGGAATACGCTAGTTAGCGTAGCTTGTCTGATGCTGGATTGATGTTGCGGTACAGCAGGGTTATTGTGTGGAAGTCCGAACTTTCTCAAAAAAATAAATAAATAAATAAATAACTAAAAGTCACTAAAAACTTTAATGCTGCTTTCTCCCACTGAAACAGTGCCCACATGCAGACCATGATTGGGCTATGACCTACATGCTAGTGTCCATGACGTCCCTACTGCCCGGATCCTCTTGTACTTACACACTTTAAACAGGTGTATTGGAGTAAACATGGAAAAAAAGCACTTAATTGTAACAGTGTTAATGTAAAATACAGATTATATTCACTTAGAGCTGGACGATATGGACAAAATTTATATCACGATATAGTTCTTAATATCGGTCGATATGATATGGTCTTCATATCGGTACGAACAGTATAAGCCACAGTAAAAGAGCTAAGAACACCCACGACACACTGAAGTCTGTCCCCTTAAACCTCTGAAAATGAATTTGCCAAATCTATGAACCCAAATATAAATGTTATAAATAAGAGAGGAAATGTTTATTTGTTATTATTTAAATACAATTTTTCGCTTATTGATTTTGCAAACTCTGCTTAATTCTCCTGCATTTGTACAGTTTTTGTTTTTATTTCACACTTCATTTGGCAAAACATCTGTTCCCAAAAAAATTATTAATTTAACTGAGAGAATTGCATTTTTTAATGAAATGTCAGGGACTTTTATTTTGAATATTTTTATATTTGCTTGTACAGGAGGTCCTCAGGTTACGTCAGTCCCGAGTTACGATGTTTCGTGGTTATGACACGTCTCCCATTTACTGCATAAAGCCTTGTTTCGACGTAAGTGGGTTTGCGTCGTAAACGTCGTAACGCGAACTTCGTGTGTGGTGTGCGCGGCGGAAGAATACACGGTTACGCGGCTCGGGACCGAGGACGATAGGTGTTAGGATAGGATACGTGCTTACAGTTATGTTATTTATGTACAGTATGTACGTATGTTCCGACTTACACCGAAAATCATTTTACGACGCGACGTAGGAACAGATCAACGTTGTAAGTCGAGGACCCCCTGTAGTGATAAACACCCTCTCGCGGTGTCGAAACCTGTCCCCTATGTAGTAATTAGGGAGCCATTTTGTCACAGTCTTAGTGTCCGAAATGTTCACTACTCTTTAATGCTTCCCTATGATTGTGCACTGTATAGTGAGTAATAAAGGGAATAGTGAATAGGGAGCCATTTTGGCACAGTCTTAGAGTCCGAAATGTTCACTACTCTTTAATGCTTACCTATGATTGTGCACTGTATAGTGAGTAATAAAGGGAATAGTGAATAGGGAGCCATTTTGGCACAGTCTTAGAGTCCGAAATGTTCACTACTCTTTAATGCTTACCTATGATTGTGCACTGTATAGTGAGTAATAAAGGGAATAGTGAATAGGGAGTCATTTTGGACATGACAGCGCCCTGTAATAGAAGTGTCAGTGAGAAACAATGTAAATAATGTATATCCAACTATCGGAAATGTTCATAAATCACATCATAGTTACTGAAACATTTTCTATCCCAATATATGTGGATATTGAACTATTCTCCAGCATTATATTCACTATATACTCACTGTGGTGGAGCAGGGAGCCCACCATCACATACAGAGGAGTACTACTCCAGCAGCAGGGTTGGGGCTATGTGTTATGTATGTGCAGTGAATTTATTTACCAGGGATTCAAACAACTTCAAACATCCTAAGGCATGGATTTCTGTTCCTCTCTCCTCTGCTGTCTCTCAGTTTGGTCAGAGATGATGCCCAGTGCAGTACAGGCAGAGGTCTCTTGTCCAGCAGTGCTTTAAGTCCATCAGGCCAAAGGCTAGGACATGCCTTGTCTAATATGTATGAAGTCTTTTTTTTGGTCATTGCAGCATTGCCAAGCATGAGATGAAAGATTTAAGATGCCACCACAACATCTGTCGACCTGTGTGTTTCATATACACACTGAATGACCACCGACCTCGTTTCTACACTCTCTGTCCATTTTATCAGTTCCACTGACCACACAGGAGCACAGGAGGTGATGGATCATTCTCTGGGATAGTGGATCAGACACAGCAGTGATGTTTGAGTTTTTAGGGAACAGTCCACCGACCAAAAACATCCAGCCGACAGCGTCCTGTGTCACTGATGAAGGACTAGAGGACGAGCGACACACACTGTGCAGCGACAGATGAGCTACTGTCTCTGACTTTACAACTACAAGGTGGACCAACGAGGGAGGGGTGTCTCACAGAGTGGACAGAGAGTGGACACAGGGTTTAAGAAGTCGAGCAGTACTAGCGCAGTACACACTAACACACCACCACATCTCTGTGGGTGTCCTGACCACTGAAGAGAGTACGCAGGAGCTGATAAAATGGACAATGAGTGCAGATACAAAGTAGGTGTTCCTAATCCAGTGATCGTTTTCAGGAAGCTACGTATGAGAGATCCTCTCTCTTTTCAATCCTGTGTTTCTGCCTTGTGCTTGTCAGCAGAAGATCCTCTTGATATTATGTGCGTTTACACACACACACTTCTCCTCGGTCACCTGCCTTGGCCTTGCTGCCCTCCTCTCGGCGCCTTGCCATCAGCCCTGAGCCTCGCTGTCCATCAGCCCACAGCTCGTCAGATTACTGAGTGTATTAAGCTGGATGCGCCTGGCTGAATTCCTCCAGTGGCCACTGTCTTAATGAGGCCCAGACTACCCTCTTTCCCCCATTTGTTAGATTGAGAGAGACAGCCTGGCAGGTGCTGCACGCCCTTATTCTGACTTCTGGGAGCCCAACATGCCGTGTGTGTGTGTGTGTGTGTGTGTTCTCCTAGTAAGTGATGCTCAAATTATACAACCGCTTTATTATAATATGGATGTAAAATGAAAATAAACGTCCCGAAGTCCGAAAAAGAGGTAAAAGCAAATCCGTTAAGGCAGACTCGGGTTTCTACACATGGGAAAAGACACATGGATATCTGCAAAGTCCAGTTCAGTTGCGATGTCGAATACCAGCTGGAAAAATTGAGAAAAGCTCAAGCTGGTAGAAAGGAACAGCTACGTATGTCATGTTCCAGGTGCGCACCCTTTATTATTAATTAGGCAAAGCTCCTCTGAGACCAAGCCCCAAAGGTGGAGCATTCCTAGTGCCCTTGTTTTTTTTTTTTTTTTTAAATCTGCACGGTCAAGCCTCGCCGAGAACAGCCCTGGAATTTCCAATCCATTAAATAGCCACTGTTTCAATTTATTCCAAAAGTGAACCTGTTGTAGAAATAATTAAATGGCAGCTCTAGCTTGGAGCTCTCTGTGTGAAATCGACAGGATCATTATCCGTGTCACGCCTTCGTCCTGTCAGTCTGTTGTCCCCGCCATGTGCTTTATTTGCACATGGCTCTGTTTTGTTTATGTTCTAGTCTCCGCCTTTGTCCCGCCTCCTCGTCTGTCATCTGTTAACCCGTCCTTCTCGTTATCTGTCTCAGGTGCGTCTCGTCAGTGTCTTGTATTTAAGTCCCCTTCCTACACTTCCTGTTGTTGGTCATTGTTCTATAGTTCTCATGTTCTCTCGTTCTTTGTCATGTCAGTCGTGTTATCCGGTCTGTCTCTGTAAGTTTCCACGTTGTCGTTTCATTTCCTGTCGTCTCGTTCTTTAGTCTGTCTGTCCCGTTTGCCCTGATTTGCTCCTCGTGTCCCGTTTAACCTGTTTGGCTCCCTGTTTGTTTTCGTTATGTTAAAGTCTCTTTGTTTTGTTATTCTTCTTCTTTATTAAATATACTGTGCTTTAGCGAATGCGTCCGCCTCAGTCAGTCCGCTCCGTGATTCCTGACAGAATGACCAACCCACAGGACGCAGCTAGCACAGAAAATACGTTTAATAGGGCTGTGGAATGGAGTAGCCGGCTCCGACAGATACATGCCACAGTGGCTCAGCGCCTTCGGGAGGAGTCGATTCATGAGTCGATTCAGCGCGAGTCGTAGGAGTCGGCGAAAGAAGCGTGCTGGAGTTCCCCCCTCGCTGGAGGATTACCCCCTCAGGTCCGGGGAAATTTTTGGGGGGGCGTTAAGGGTAGGGGCTGTTAGCCTCACCTCCGGAGCTCTGAGGTCTGAGGCTAACAGGGGCGCACCTCGAGGTGATCTAATGGGTGCGCCTGTGAAACCCCCTAAACCCTTTACAGCTCCAGCGCGAGCCCGGCGAGCAGCACAAACCCCTGTCCTCGAGAGCGCGGCGTGCGCCTCTCCTGTCTTCGTGAGCGCGAAGCGCGCCTCTCCTGTCTTCAGGGACGACGTCGCAGATTCCTCTGCCTCCGTGGACGTCGTCGCACTGTCTCCAGTCCCCGTGATGGCGGCACCCGCCGCTCCAGTCCCCGTGATGGCGGCACCCGCCGCTCCAGTCCCCGTGATGGCGGCACCCGCCGCTCCAGTGTCCGTGATGGCGGCACCCGCCGCTCCAGTCCCCGTGATGGCGGCACCCGCCGCTCCAGTCCCCGTGATGGCGGCACCCGCCGCTCCAGTGTCCGTGATGGCGGCACCCGCCGCTCCAGTGTCCGTGATGGCGGCACCCGCCGCTCCAGTGTCCGTGATGCCGGCACCCGCCGCTCCAGTGTCCGTGATGGCGGCACCCGCCGCTCCTGTGTCCGAGACTACGGCGGCACCCGCCGCTCCTGTGTCCGAGACTACGGCGGCACCCGCCGCTCCTGTGTCCGAGACTACGGCGGCACCCGCCGCTCCTGTGTCCGAGACTACGGCGGCACCCGCCGCTCCTGTGTCCGAGACTATGGCGGCACCCGCCGCTCCTGTGTCCGAGACTACGGCGGCACCCGCCGCTCCTGTGTCCGAGACTGTGGCTACGGCCTCCCCTGTCCATGTCCGTAGGTCGGCCCGAAGGACTTCAGGGCCGATCCCCAGAACTGTGCCCAGGCTGGTTCCTCAGACTACCCCACAGACATTAGCCAGTCCTGGGCACCCCCCTGTTATTTTGGTTCCCTTGTCTGTCCCTGTCCTGGTTCCCCTCTCTGTCCTTGTCCCAGTACCCGTGTCAGCCTTTGTCTCTGTCCCTGTACCTGTTACTGTATTCATGTCTGTCCCCGTAAACGTCTTGGTCCCTGTTCCCCTACCAAGTCCAGTCCAGTCTCCTGTCCTGCCTCATGTCCAGTCCCCTGTCAGCCCTGTCCAGTCTCTGTTTCAAATCCCTGTCCAGTCTCAAGTCCAGTCCCCGTTTCAACCCTCTGTCTTGTCTCCTGTCCAGTCCCCTGTTAGTCCTGTCCAGTCCCTGTTTCAACCCTCTGTCTTGTCTCACGTCCAGTTCCCGTATCCGTCCAATGTCCAGTCACCTGTCTTGTCTCCGGTCCAGTTTCCCTTCCAATCCCCTGTCCAGTCTCCAGTCCCGTCTCCGTTCCAGTCTAGTGTCATGTCACCTGTCCTGTCTTCTGTCCAGTCACGTACCCCTGTCCAGTCTAACGTTCCTATCCTGTCCAGTGTCTTGTCACCAGTCTCTGCTCCCGTCCAGTCCCAGCACCAAGTCATGTCACCTGTCCTGTCTTCTGTCCAGTCACGTACCCCTGTCCAGTCTAACGTTCCTATCCTGTCCAGTGTCTTGTCACCAGTCTCTGCTCCCGTCCAGTCCCAGCACCAAGTTCTGTCACCTGTCCCGTCTTCTGTCCAGTCCCTGTTTCCATCCAGGGTCATGTCCAATGTCAAAAACCCTGTCAAGTCCCATGTGTCCACTCCTGTCCTGTCCAGTCCGTTCTCGTCTCTTGCTGCCCCCCTTTGTCAGTCTCCTGTCATGTCCCATGTCCCGTCTCGTATATTCGGTCCTGTCGTGTCCCCAGCTCCTGTGTCTGTTCCCGTCCTGTCCTGAGTCCTGTCACCCGTTGGTTTGTTGTCCTGTCTTGTTTTCCGTGCCCTCTCCAGTGCCAGCTCCTGGGGGGTTTAGGAGTACGCGCCCGGGAGTTGCGCGTTCTTGGGGGGGGCATCTGTCACGCCTTCGTCCTGTCAGTCTGTTGTCCCCGCCATGTGCTTTATTTGCACATGGCTCTGTTTTGTTTATGTTCTAGTCTCCGCCTTTGTCCCGCCTCCTCGTCTGTCATCTGTTAACCCGTCCTTCTCGTTATCTGTCTCAGGTGCGTCTCGTCAGTGTCTTGTATTTAAGTCCCCTTCCTACACTTCCTGTTTGTTGGTCATTGTTCTATAGTTCTCATGTTCTCTCGTTCTTTGTCATGTCAGTCGTGTTATCCGGTCTGTCTCTGTAAGTTTCCACGTTGTCGTTTCATTTCCTGTCGTCTCGTTCTTTAGTCTGTCTGTCCCGTTTGCCCTGATTTGCTCCTCGTGTCCCGTTTAACCTGTTTGGCTCCCTGTTTGTTTTCGTTATGTTAAAGTCTCTTTGTTTTGTTATTCTTCTTCTTTATTAAATATACTGTGCTTTAGCGAATGCGTCTGCCTCAGTCAGTCCGCTCCGTGATTCCTGACAATCCGCTCTTGTCCATTTGAACCAGGTTTGTTTTATTGTAATATTATAAAACTCCATTAATTTGGCTAATGACTTTAGCTTTTATTTCATATTCTCTTTTAAAAAGGGTCAGTCACATGGTCCACAGAGAGACAGCCCACACACTGCTGTTTTCAACAGTTAGTTTACTAACACAGTATCTGGAGGCAGACGGGGTCTACAGAGTTAAGAGTACGGTTACGATAGTTATTACATGTTCATATATTAAATGATTAGAATTATTTAATAATATTATTAAACTATATTGTTTCTGGGCGGCGCGGTGGTGCAGCAGGTAGTGTCTGTCACACAGCTCCAGGGATCTGGAGGTTGTGGGTTCTAGTCCCGCTCCGGGTGACTGTCTGTGAGGAGTGTGGTGTATTCTCCCTTTTTCTGCGTGGGTTTCCTCCGGGTGACTGTCTGTGAGGAGTGTGGTGTATTCTCCCTGTTTCTGCGTGAGTTTCCTCCGGGTGACTGTCTGTGAGGAGTGTGGTGTGTTCTCTCTGTGTCTGCGTGGGTTTCCTCCGGGTGACTGTCTGTGAGGAGTGTTGTGTGTTCTCCCTGTGTTTGCATGGGTTTCCTCCGGGTGACTGTCTGTGAGGAGTGTGGTGTGTTCTCTCTGTGTCTGCGTGGGTTTCCTCCGGGTGACTGTCTGTGAGGAGTGTGGTGTGTTCTCTCTGTGTCTGCGTGGGTTTCCTCCGGGTGACTGTCTGTGAGGAGTGTGGTGTGTTCTCCCTGTGTCTGCGTGGGTTTCCTCCGGGTGACTGTCTGTGAGGAGTGTGGTGTGTTCTCTCTGTGTCTGCGTGGGTTTCCTCCTGGTGACTGTCTGTGAGGAGTGTTGTGTGTTCTCCCTGTGTTTGCATGGGTTTCCTCCGGGTGACTGTCTGTGAGGAGTGTGGTGTGTTCTCTCTGTGTCTGCGTGGGTTTCCTCCTGGTGACTGTCTGTGAGGAGTGTTGTGTGTTCTCCCTGTGTTTGCATGGGTTTCCTCCTGGTGACTGTCTGTGAGGAGTGTGGTGTGTTCTCTCTGTGTCTGCGTGGGTTTCCTCCGGGTGACTGTCTGTGAGGAGTGTGGTGTGTTCTCCCTGTGTCTGCGTGGGTTTCCTCCGGGTGACTGTCTGTGAGGAGTGTGGTGTGTTCTCTCTGTGTCTGCGTGGGTTTCCTCCGGGTGACTGTCTGTGAGGAGTGTGGTGTGTTCTCCCTGTGTTTGCATGGGTTTCCTCCTGGTGACTGTCTGTGAGGAGTGTGGTGTGTTCTCTCTGTGTCTGCGTGGGTTTCCTCCGGGTGACTGTCTGTGAGGAGTGTGGTGTGTTCTCCCTGTGTCTGCGTGGGTTTCCTCCGGGTGACTGTCTGTGAGGAGTGTGGTGTGTTCTCCCTGTGTCTGCGTGGGTTTCCTCCGGGTGTTCCGGTTTCCTCCCAGTATCCAAAAACACATGTTGGTGGTCATACTTCACCTGTTTCAAATGTTTTCTCCATATTTTGTTCTTTGTTTGCATTCCAAGCTGAGCTTTGCCAGAGTATCCTTCTTTTATCATTTTTCTGGGTGTTTAATCTCTACTGGTGATTGTAAATAATATATATACTGTATATATATTAAAAACACAATTATATGTTTTGTAAATTAGGTTTAGAAGTTTCCATGAGAGAGAGAGAGAACTGCGGTGCAGTGGAAATGTCCTGAATATTGAACTACTGCTCTGTTATGTCCCAAAAATGTCTCACAATAATCTATTCCAGTGCAAGTTTTAAGGTTTTTTTTTCCAGTGCTGGTTTAAATGTCTGTACTAAAGCCAGCTGGTTTGTCCTTTTTCTCCAGCAGCTGCTGTGCTATAAGGAATCTCCCTGGACCTTCTCCCACCAAAGCCCTTGTTAGCCCTAGTGTGAGGAATCAGGCAGAGGAACTTTTTAATCAGTGGCCACAGTCCTGCTCAGGGGTCATTGAAGTGAGGCTACAGGCTCCAATCATTCCACTTACTCTAATGTAAATCCCCCAACCCCCTGGCCTTGGTGAACTCATATGTGACAGAGTCGAGCAGTGGTAGGGAACTCTCGGCCACTGCTCTCTCACATATGTACATCAGGGTGGGGCTACATGCTGAAAGCCCCCTCTGGAATCCACTGACCACACAGGAGCACTTTGTAGTTCAACGATTACAGACTGTAGTCCATCTGTTTCTGTGCATACTTTATACCCCCATTTCAGGTGGCTCTTCAATGTTCAGGACAGGAGGGCCGTCGTTAACTCAAAGGGAGTAAGGTGACATTAGTTCAGTTTGTGTTTATGGATGGACTGACTACACTGTCCACTCTGTGAGACACTCCTCCCTCATTGGTCCACCTTGTAGCTCATCTTTCGCCGCACAGTGTGTGTCGGTCATCCTCTAGTCCTTCATCAGTGACACAGGGCATTATTCTCAGTCAGTGCACTGAGGGGTTAAATCTCCAGTAAACACTGCTGTGTCTGATCCACTCGCACCAGCACAACACACACTAACACACCACCACCACGTCAGTGTCACTGCAGCGCTGAGAATGATCCACCACCACATCACACCTGCTCTGTGGGGGTCCTCTGGGGGTTCCTGATCGTTGGAGTAAGTATGCAGAGAAACAGATGGACTACAGTCTGTTAATGTAGAACTACGAAGTGCTCAGTGGACTCCACGGTAAGGTGTTCCTAATCCAGTGAATGTTCAGTGCACAGAGGACTGTGTTCTTTTCCTTCCTTCCTCCTGCACAACTCTGCTCTTCCGACGCTCCTCTGTTTCTGGGCATCTTTTCTACACGGTGACATTATTGATTTCATTTTCATATTGTTGCAGGCCCGCAGCTGTAAACAGCCTTCCCCCCGCCTTTTAGAAGTGAATTGATCCATGCTCCGTCAGCGTTAAAAGAAACCAATCAAAGCCCAGACCATTATCTTCCTTTTGAGCCATCATTCATCCCTCTATCTCTTCCTTTTGTGCTCCGGAATAATGGCCCTCACAAAGGCAAATAACATCAGACATAATGGTGAGTTTGTTGCCAGCGCAGATTTGAAAAGTTTTCCCAAAGTGGCGTGCTGAAGTGGTCTTGGCTTAAAGTAGACGTATTGTTCGAGCAACACATTTACACAATATGGTACATCAGGAAAATTATCTTGTTTGTGGGAATGGCCCAAAAAGCTTTGGGTGAATAGGAGTGAACGGGGGTGGGGTGGGGGTAAAAATACCTTGTAGTTAATGGATGGAAGAGCGTATTTTTTTTAATTATTATTTCACGATTTATTGTATACACACGGTCAGAACCAGCTTTGGCAAAACTAACGGGCACTTTATTGATATTTATTGCTATTACAATTAATAAAAACCTCTCTCGCACTGTGTTCTTCACCTCCAAGAGGATGTAGTATGTGAGGGTCGCCTTCGCACACGCTTTATTTGATTCGGATCAAAATAGATTTGTAATGTTTTGAAAAGACCATTGTTTATTTCGGGCTAAAAGAGGTGGTCTCAGTGAGGGTCAAACTGAACCAAGGTCTGGTTCGTATTAACAGAGCCCTACTGGGAAGTAATTACATATAAAACCTGGGCCACTATCCATTGGTCATGTCGCCTCCCTCACCCCCCCCGCCTTCAGTTCATAATCTATAACATTGTGGATCACACAGAACAGACATTAACGTTTCTTAAAAATATAAATAAATAAATCAAAAATAAAAACAATACAAATAAAAAAGGTATTTTGGAGGCAGCAGAGCATTATAGCATTGTAACGAGATACTGGGTTTGTTGCATTTCTTCTAATAAATTATGAAACAAAATGTAGTCGTGGCCGACATTCTGGCCCAAAAAAAGTAATTTCGGGCCGTCGTTCTGGCCCAAAAAAAAAAGTAATTCCGGGCCGACATTCTGGCCCAAAAAAAGTAATTTCAGGCCGTAGTTTTGGCCCAAAAAAAGTACTTTCGGACTGTCGTCCTGGCCCAAAAAAATAGTAATTTCGGGCCGACATTCTGGCCCCCCAAAAAAAAGTAATTTTGGGCCGACATTCTGGCCCAAAAAAAAAAAGTAATTTTGGGCCGACAGCAGACAAACCCCAAGTGTCTATAACAGTTTATAGCGTAGTATTTCAAAGTCTCCACCCAGTGTGAGCTAACCAATCGCATTCATCCCCACCTTTTGGCTGATAACCAACTACATTCCTTCTGCTGCAAAGGCAGCGCCACCTTCAGAACCATATTGTGTATTGGTTTTCACACGAGCTCTATAAGCAAAACGGTGACTGGTATGTGGAGATGTAGCCCACGTACGACGGTGAAGACGACAGGGCGCGAGGAGGTCCTTTACTCCTCTCGCTACATTGCAGCGTGAAACCAGAACTGATCAGAGCGAATGTACACAGTGTAACAAAAAAATGAAACTTGGTCCAGACTTTGTGTAAAAACGCCCTCACTGCAATTACTGTGGACATTAGTGTGTATTAATTTCAGCTCGAAACATGTTCAAATCTAGATCCGCGAGTGACGTTCAGCCACGCTCCGAGTTGTTTTATTAAAAACCCAGGGCCTCTGTTTGAAAGAGTTTCTTTGTCTGACTATCTGACTGTGCTGCTAATTAGTTGAACGTGTGGGCTCCAGTCGGCATCACGCTTTAATAGGTCTTTATAAGGTCCTGGCTCGCTGGCTTTTTCTGTTTTGGATGAAGGGATTATTTAAATGTTTTCTTTTTCATGGTCTCTTGAGATTAATATGTGCTCTCTCTCTCTCTCTCTCTCTCTTTCTCTCTCTCTCTCTCTCTCTCTCTCTCTCTCTCTGCTCCCTTGCCCTCTTGCTGTTTTTTCTTTTTTTAATCTTTTGCGCTGTTCCTCGTGCTCCTCCGGTAGAATTTTAAAGAGTTTGTAAGGAGCCTCCGCTTGGTTTTCACCAACTCTTTGAATGTACACAGTCTAAGGCTGTTCTGGCCTTGGTGCTGTTTTCTGTGCCTTATATAAGCAGTGCTTTATGCTTAAATTGTTCAGTCTGTTGAGAGTAAGTGGAAGTATAAGAGTATAACTAATAGATGTAACAACCCTTGTGTATTATAAACGTACTAAGAAAAGGAGAAATACCACGGCTACATTGTTAGCTCACGATTGGTGTGTATTGATAATTCTCCAGTCATTTTTCTATCTATACTTTCCTTGCTTTTTTCCCGTGCTTCTCTCTTTTCAGCACGACCCTCACCATTGTCTGCACCTTGCGCTTTCAAACTGAATATCGAACTCCATTTTGGCTCCGATGTGCCGCGTGCCTGAGCCGTAGCACAAAGCCCTGAAACTGCGGTCGGTGGGGAGCCGTGTGGTGACGGAAACACAATGGATGACATGACCTTTCCACAGCGGCTCTGCAGCGTGGCACCACCCAGCCATGCCTCTGATAACACCCAATAATGACACAGTCCACAAGGATGGGCATTGTTCTGCTGCTTTCTGTCTCTTTCTCTTTTCTCTCCAGCCTGGATGTGTGCTCTCTCTCTCTCTCTCTCTCTCTCTCTCTCTCTCTCTACCTCTCTCCATTTTTCTCTTTATCTCTCATTCTCTTTCTCTGTCTCTCCCTTTCTCTCTCTCCATTTTTCTCTCTCTCTCCCTTTCTGTCTCTCTCTGTCTCCCTTTTTCTCTCTCTCGCTCTCTCTGTCTCCCTTTTTCTCTTTCTCTCACTCTCTCTGTCTCTCTCTCTCTCTCTCGCTGTCTCTGTCTCTGTCTCTCTCTCTCTCTCTCTGTCTCCCTTTCTCTCTCTCTTTCTCTCTCTCTCTCTCTCACTCTCTCTGTCTCCCTTTTTCTCTCTCTCTGTCTCCCTTTCTCTCTCCCTCTCTCTCGTCTCTCTCTCTTTCTCATTCTCTCTCTCTCTCTGTCTCTCTCTATCTCCCTTTTTCTTTCTCTCTCTCTCTTTCTCTCTCGCTCTCTCTCTCTCTCTCTGTCTCCTTTTCTCTCTCTCTCTCTCTCTCTGTCTCTCTCTCTCTCTCTCTCTCTCTCTCTCTCTCTCCCTTCTCTCTCTCTCTCTCTCTCTCTCTCTCTCTCTCGGTCTCTCTGTCTCCCTTTCTCTCTCTCTCTCTCTCTCTCTCTCTCTCTCTCTCTCTGTCTTTGTCTCTCTCTCTCTCTCTCTCTCTCTCTCCCTTTCTCTCTCTCTCTCTCTCTCTCTCTCTCTTTCTCTTTCTGTCTCTCTCTCTCTTTCTCTTTCTCTTTCTGTTTCTCTCTCTCTCTCTCTCTCTACCTCTCTCCATTTTTCTCTTTATCTCTCATTCTCTTTCTCTGTCTCTCCCTTTCTCTCTATCCCCTTTTCTCTCTCTCTCTCGATCTCTCTGTCTCCCTTTTTCTCTCTCTCTCTCTCTCTCTGTCTCTCTCTCTCTCTCTCTCTCTCTCTCTCTCTGTCTCTGTCTCTCTCTCTTTCTCTCTCTCTCTGTCTCCCTTTCTCTCTCTCTTTCTCTCTATCTCTCTCTCTCACTCTCTCTGTCTCCCTTTTTCTCTCTCTCTGTCTCCCTTTCTCTCTCCCTCTCTCTCTCGTCTCTCTCTCTTTCTCATTCTCTCTCTCTCTCTCTGTCTCTCTCTCTCTCTCTCTCTCTCTCTCCCTTTTTCTCTCTCTCTCGCTCTCTCTGTCTCCCTTTTTCTCTCTCTCTCACTCTCTGTCTCTCTCTCTCTCTCTCTCCCTTTCTCTCTCTCTCTCTCTCTTTCTCTCGGTCTCTCTGTCTCCCTTTCTCTCTCTCTCTCTCTCTCTCTCTCTCCCTTTCTCTCTCTCTCTCTCTCTCTCTCTCTCTCTCTCTCTCTCTCTCTTTCTCTCGGTCTCTCTGTCTCCCTTTCTCTCTCTCTCTCTCTCTCTCTCTCTCTCTCTCTCTCTCTCTCTCTCTCTCTCCTTATGCTGTCATGGATTTCACAGCGGAGTGCAAGTTTGGATCGGGCCTTATTTTTTTCCGGCTCTGTCCTCCAGCTGGGATAAAAGTACACTTGGCCCGGTCACCTTTTATTTTACATGCCGCTTTGTTACCCCCAAGCATTCCGTGTGCAGTTTCCCGTTTGGCAGCGGAACAAGGCAGGACCTGTTGTCTGACTAGTCTCCAAAAGCACTGCGCTGCTTTTCATTCGATTGACCGCGCGAGGAAGACCTGAAAAATTGTTAGTCCTGGCCGAAGCTCTGTCCGCCGAGCCAGGTTTGAAGTTCCTCCACACGAGCGGCTTCAAAGCCGAGCGCTTTTCTCTGGTTGTCACCATCAGACAGTGGAATAAGTAGCTGAATCAAACTGTCCCTTTTCTCTTCTCTAGTTGATGGTGCTTTTCAAAGGAGCCTAAGCAGGGTGCCAGGCCGTCCCTCAGAGGAGAGGAAGCAGAACAAGGAAGCATGGGCTCTCATCATGGGGGTATTTTTTCCCCTGTTTTTCTTCTTTTTTTAAATCCGTGTCCCTCCTTTCCATCAGTAGTTGACGTCTGAGGAGAGTGCGCTTGTGAGCCTAGATTGCCTGCCATCCATCTGATAAGAGGATTTCCGATTCGGCCGAGTCGAGGCCTGAGAGAATTGGCCTGATCCTGATGTTATTTCTTTTAATGTCCTTTACAAACGTACTACTGCAGCAGACACGGGCCTTTCTTAGGCTCGGATTCACCAGAGCGCACTTATTATCAGAGGTGAGATCGCTGCCTCTGGACTGGGTGATTAAAATGAATGGCAGCAATACAAATAGCAGGCCTAATTGGATTTAATTCAGTGAGGCGAACTATTCAAATGATGTCTGCTAATGTTACTTTAATATGAGATTTAATTCAATTCACTTTCATTTAATTTTAATTTCCTCTTTTTTCCATTTTTTTTTTAACAGAAGACATTCCCACAAAGCAGCTTCACAGGGATGCGTCCAGACAAACATACAATGTTCATTTATATTTATTTCCACCCTTCTGCCCCTTGCATATCCAATAGTGTGTGTTAGTGTGGGTATGTGTGTGTGATATATGTGTAGTCGCTCTCCAATCAAAAGCATGTATCTACATTTTTGTGGACATTTAGTTTTCTACGTCATTTGAACACAGCAGCTGTCCTTTATATATACAGTGTTCTCCCTGTGTCTGCGTGGGTTTCCTCCGGGTGACTGTCTGTGAGGAGTGTGGTGTGTTCTCTCTGTGTCTGCGTGGGTTTCCTCCGGGTGACTGTCTGTGAGGAGTGTGGTGTGTTCTCCCTGTGTCTGCGTGGGTTTCCTCCGGGTGACTGTCTGTGAGGAGTGTGGTGTGTTCTCCCTGTGTCTGCGTGGGTTTCCTCCGGGTGACTGTCTGTGAGGAGTGTGGTGTGTTCTCCCTGTGTCTGCGTGGGTTTCCTCCGCGTGACTGTCTGTGAGGAGTGTGGTGTGTTCTCTCTGTGTCTGCGTGGGTTTCCTCCGGGTGACTGTCTGTGAGGAGTGTGGTGTGTTCTCTCTGTGTCTGCGTGGGTTTCCTCCGGGTGACTGTCTGTGAGGAGTGTGGTGTGTTCTCTCTGTGTCTGCGTGGGTTTCCACCGGGTGACTGTCTGCGAGGAGTGTGGTGTGTTCTCTCTGTATCTGCGTGGGTTTCCTTTGGGTGACTGTCTGTGAGGAGTGTGGTGTGTTCTCCCTGTGTCTGCGTGGGTTTACTCAGGGTGACTGTCTGCGAGGAGTGTGGTGTGTTCTCTCTGTGTCTGCGTGGGTTTCCTTTGGGTGACTGTCTGTGAGGAGTGTGGTGTGTTCTCCCTGTGTCTGCGTGGGTTTCCTCCGGGTGACTGTCTGCGAGGAGTGTGGTGTGTTCTCCCTGTGTCTGTGGATTGGAGATTCAAAAAGTGTCTGTGTGTGTGTGTGTGTTGCCCTGTGAAGGACTGGAGCCCCCTCCAGGATGTATTCCTGCCCAATGATTACAGGTAGGCTCTGGACCCACCGCGACCCTGAACAGATAATGAATGAATGAATGTATATATATATAATTTTATTTTTTTCCAAATAAGTATTAAATCTCATAACAGACTCTCGTTGCTTTCCCCTCTCTCCTCACACACACACACAAATACACACACACACACACACACAATCACACACACAGAGCTCTGCTACTGTTCCCTTTCCTACCTCACTAAATCCCTTGGTTTATCTTTTAAAAAGTTTTTCGGAGCTGGAATGTGGAGGTGTTTATTGTTTGAGCCGTGAGGTGTGCTGCAGTGGAGCCTCGGTGTCTGATGCTGAAGCTCTACCTGAAACTTTCACTCGACACATTGAGACCAAGTCAACAATCATCAAAAATACACTGAGATATTTCTTATTAAATTCTATATAAAGAGAACCCTCTCGCCAGTTTATCATGCATCTCACACCACACATTCATCCCCCTCCCAAAAATACAAGGAAATATTGTCATACAGTCTGAGCACTGTTTTATATTAAGTGTCCAGTAATTATTAATGCGTATATTTATAATTCAGAATGTCATTTTTATATCAATTGTTTCATAGGATTTCATTCTTATTTTCATATAAATATTTGTCTTTAAATCATCTTTAAAAACCAAAACTCACACATAATTTTGAATACAGTATTATCTCAAAGAACACAACAAATCCATCACGTGTTTTTGCAGCTTTTTTCTGATGTCTAACGAATGCAGTGACGAATAAACACTTCTCACTCACCGTTTTCAAACGACTTAATTTTGAGTTTATTTTGTCGATGATGTCATGTTTAAACACTGCACAATGGTTACCGTTAAATAACACTGACGGAGAATGTTTGTATTTTGAATGGCAATTTATACATAGCTTTAAAGCTTAAGTATTATATATTGTTTTAAAAGAACACTGTGTAATATTTATTTACTGTAAAATTTCAGCTTCACACTCGTCATGGTGCTCCACTGACCTGGAGTGGAGAGAATACAGCAGAAAATGCACTGTGTACCAGCTTTCAGGAAGGTGCTGTACAATTGAATTACACTAGGGGGAGCCCCAGGAGCAAAAAACGTACCTAGTGTTCCTTTAAAGACTATGCCATCATTCACATTCCCTTAAAAATAAATAAATAAGAGCACAAATCCCTCCTTGGTTCCTTTGTAGACGGGAGTATGGTTTTCAGAACAGAGGGGAGGTCAGTGGTCCTGTCACCCTGGACATGACGTAGAGGCTTGAGGTCACCTGACCCACCCAACGGACCTTTGTGTGCATGATTCCTTTCAACTACGGCTCTGCATCACACATGCTCTCTGTGTCTCAAGAGGGCAATCAGTTACGATGCGCTGATGCTCAGTCCCTAGCTCAACCTGTCCTTTTTTTATATTATTATTGTGTAGTGCAATATTGATCCTTCTTTTGAAGTCTCTGGTTAGTTTCCCTAGGAGTGTTCTAACTGCATCCCATCGCCTGTGAATCCCCTCGTTCTGTAAAGCATGAAAGCACTGTCTACGCAAAGGCAGCCTCTGAAGTGGAATACATTTGCCTGTGTATATTTGATTGCAAGTGTATGTGTTGAAAATGAATGATTCTTTTGATGCAAAGGGGCAGCTCTGAAGTTGGTATAAAAAGAGAGAGAGAGAGAGAGAGAGAGAGAGAGAGAGAGAGAGAAGTTAGCAGAAGTTCCACCATGCCTGAACTCTCTGCGTGTCTCTCCTGGCTGTTTTTCGGTGCTCTTGGCTGAGCTGAGTTCAAAAAGAACTCCCTCTCGGCCTTGTTTGTTTGTCTTGTTTGATCATTCCTCATCCTCTTTTCCTCTGCTCGCTGTCTGTTCAGTCATGACAGCTAGATGCTGCTTCTCCGTGCCCTAAAAAATTGGCTCAGGCTGGGGATTTGGAGAATTGGAGGCTGGATTTTTCTTTAGTTCCATGTCTGTGTTGTTGCGAATGAAGACAATTTATCTTTAAACGCGCGTTTCGTGCTGCAATCCTCTCTCTCACGCTGGCCTGAAATGTATATGTGTGTGATTCTGTTGATGTTAAGGACTAGTCATCGATTTCTCGTCTCTGATTGGGGCTCTCTCTGCCCTACTTCTCTCCGTGTGTCTTAACCTCACACCACCGCCTCCCGCGGCCGGTCAATATCCCGCACTGCCACAGCTCAATGCGGCCCGACTTCCTCAGGTACCGACGCATGGCCCACGGCAATTATCCTCATAACCCGCCATTACCGTAGCCCTTTCTCCAACAGGCGGCTCCGCGCCTGCTCCGAGAGGTCCTCCAAAGAGTAATTGTTATTTGAATCTCTTCGAACGCAGGGTGAGGCCACTTTTCGACCACACTTCTGCCTCTCAGAATGAGGCAAGGATCAATGAAGCCCTAAGACACCATCAAGCTCGCCAGGCAGGTGGCTTCTCTGTTGAAAAGTTCTCCAAGGCGACCGCTGCGCATTTTCTTTGGTGTGCCGTCTCAGTGCTTCTTTTACAAGCTGGGTGTTCATGTGAGTAATAGAGAGGTGCTCACTCGAGTCAAACACATCGCTTCTATTGTGCGGCCCGTGTTTTCATGTTATGGGTCTCTGGTGCTGATTTAACTCGGGGGTGACCCCTGGAATGAACGGCCAGGGTTTTAGAACCTGGTTCAAAGCCTGTCGTAATGAAACTGTGTACTATAATTAGGTCTATCGCCGTTTTTAGTGGTCGATATGCGATAAACTAGTATTTAATCACTGATACAATGATAATAAAATAGCATAAGAATGTAGTTACACCCCTTTTAAGAGCAATGACCTTTCAGTAAACCATTCGTTATTGTTACGTAAATTAACATAAATGTAAACACAGTGGACAATATTGAGGTCAGCAAAAATAATTATTAAGGAAATGTCCATATATCGTACGATAAATCGATAATGTAATTATCGTGACAGTCCTAACTATAACGAGAATGACTATTTTTCCTGTCCCGGTTGCTAGACCTGTGCTGGATGTCTAAGACGTCTAACTCTAATTTGAAAGAACCCTCACACAGTTGACCACACGTGAAGGTTTTTTTCTTCTAAATTAGTATTTCAGCTATCCACGCTTGGGCGGCACGGTGGCGCAGCAGGTAGATGTCGCAGTCACACAGCTCCAGGGGCCTGGAGGTTGTGGGTTCGATTCCTGCTCCGGGTGACTGTCTGTGAGGAGTGTGGTGTGTTCTCCCTGTGTCTGCGTGGGTTTCCTCCGGGTGACTGTCTGTGAGGAGTGTGGTGTGTTCTCCCTGTGTCTGCGTGGGTTTCCTCCGGGTGACTGTCTGTGAGGAGTGTGGTGTGTTCTCCCTGTGTCTGTGTGGGTTTCCTCCGGGTGACTCTCTGTGAGGAGTGTGGTGTGTTCTCCCTGTGTCTGCGTGGGTTTCCTCCGGGTGACTGTCTGTGAGGAGTGTGGTGTGTTCTCCCTGTGTCTGCGTGGGTTTCCTCCGGGTGACTGTCTGTGAGGAGTGTGGTGTGTTCTCCCTGTGTCTGCGTGGGTTTCCTCCGGGTGCTCCGGTTTCCTCCTACAGTCCAAAAACACACGTTGGTAGGTGGATTGGTGTCTCAAAAGTGTCCGTAGGTGTGTGCGTGTCTATGTTGCCCTGTGAAGGACTGGCACCCCCTCCAGGGTGTATTCCCGCCTTGCGCCCAATGATTCCAGGTAGGCTCTGGACCCCCCGTGACCCTAAACTGGATAAGGGTTTATGAATGAATGATAAGGGATAATGAATGAATGAATGAATGAGCTATCCACTCTTTCCTCTGGGGTCGTAACACGAACGCAGCACATGGCACATGGCTCAATTGGGATCAAATCAAACAGATTTTATTTTTTTTCCCCTCAGCCATTGATTGCACCTCAAGAGGAGGGAATTTATTCTGTCATTTCAGGTGCAAAGTGTGTGGAAATGTGAGCGATTTAAATATTTCAGGGTTCCGTCTGCTTCCTGCTGGGGCACGTCTGCGTTCTCGGTAACCTCCGCTGATGAAAATGTGAGTTTATTTACATCTGTGCGTGTCTAGCTCAACGCCTAAAACAGAGAATTTCATTTGCAATCACCCCTCCTTATTTGCTTCCTTTCTCGCTCTGCCCACCCTTTGTCCTCCTTTCTTCGGTCCTCTCTGGTACTCACCCCTGCAGTAAAGTATAACAACAAGTGAATGGCTATAATTAAGGGCCCTGACCTTTATAGGGTGATGATTACTGTGGGAGCAGATGCCCTCCTCTTTGTTTGCGTGGGCAGCTTTCTATATTCATCAGCCCAGATGTGCAGGCTTTTCTTCATGCAGCTTGTCCTTTACATTCTGGCCCAGATGTACGTATGTGAGAAGGTGTAAAATATGCCCTAATGCAGGCACAAAGTGTTTGCAAATGGTTTCATATAAATGTGTAAATTTAGTAAAGCTACAGGGATGGATTGTGTGGTTTCAGAATATATATATAAAATAATGTAAAGAGATTTATGTCATACACAGCTCCTCTCTCTGCACTGGAGAGAGACTCACAGCATTCAGATGCACAGAAGCCCACTGTGTCGGGGGGTAAAGGATCCCACAGTGCATTTCTTTGTGTGAGTTATTCATACACAGATCCTATACAAGCCTCAGTTAATGTGTTATTTCCCTCGTGATTTGTTTTAGTGTGTAAGAGGCCAAGTCCTAAATGTCTCCCTACACCCTCCGTAGGGCACAGTGTTGGTCATAAATTAACAGACTGAGCACTCACATAGTGCAGTGTATGTCGAAAATCATGTTTCGTCAGACCTTAGTTTCACGTTTCCCTGTGGAATTAGTGTCTAGTTACTGTCTGGTGGAGTATTAATATTTTAAATATCTGTGATGTGCACTCTGTAGGGAGTGTGGTGCTATTCGGTACGTGGCCTGAGCTCCTCTACTGACTGACACAGACAAACAGAGCTCTGCTTTGAAAGGTGATGCGGATAAACGGGTCAATTATCCTTGTATTTCTTTAATTGTGACGTCTAAATGAGGCCTAAAAGTGTGGACAGAAACCAAAGACCAATTTAAACATCACAGTTTATGTTTGTGTGTTTGAGTAATGAGTAGGACCTCAATATGGCAGCTGCTCTGCACAGTGACATCAGCTGCAACCCATGGACAGGACTTGCATGTGTGTGGAGTGCAGAATTTTGATGTCTTCTATCAGCAAGCTCAAGGCAAATGACAGGTGTTCAGCTCAGTGATGGAGAGGGAGTTCTTTCCCGCCACAGCATTCAACAATTTGAGATAAACTCTCTGGCTACGTTCTCTCAAATAGTGTTTTACAGGGCTGAATTTGAACTGCTCAGCCACAAACAAGCTACAGTCGGCTTCTTAAAAGATACAGAGCTTCTGAATGAACCCACACCAGAACGTTGTGCAGTGAGAACAGCAGTTATCCAGTTTTGTCCAGTTCCCTTTTAAACAAAAAGAAAAGAAAATCAGATTTGACTCATCACTTCGCACAGGTCACGTGACTGAAAGTTGAATTAGTGCTCTTCCTCTGGAAATGCACTCTTTTAGCTTGGCCTTGGGCCTGTGCACCTGCTCAGCGGCTGTGGCTGCCGTGATCTTTAAACAACATCAAGATGCTTTGATCTAAATCTCATGCCGTGACATGATACAGATTAAGAGCTGCATGGTGAAGGAACATCTTGTGAAACCTTTTTAAATGGAAATGAATATGTTTTCAGACTGACCTTCAGTATCTCTTTATTAAATGCAGGTTTAGACGGTGTGGATAAATATCTATTCGTGACACAGCTTTGATGTTCAATAGCTCAGAGAGGCGTTTCCGGTACTTGCTCTGGATGAGCAGCACATGAGATCACCGTTCACCACACATTCCACATTCAAGCATTGGCTACAGGGCCATAATGCTCCCCAGCATTGAGCTCCATAGTCGAGGACCTGCATTCTCGGGACTTGAGTAGCGTTCTTAGAACAAATCGTTCAGTGTCGTAACCTCTAATGTACACTCTTCCCTGAAGTGTGGGGGTGGTTTCTGCAGCAAAGGGGGCAAGCTCCATATTAGAGTTTGTTTAAACAAATTTCCAGAAATAAGGGCTCAATTTGACAAAACCTACCTGTTTACCACCTTTGATACATAATGATGTACAGAGATGATTAAAACAACAATTATAAAATATAAAAGAGTTAACAGCATAACAAAGTTGTAACAAAAAAAGAATTCAAATAGATTTAAAAAAGATAAAATAAAAATTAAGATTTATACAAATTATTATACAAAATAAAAAAATATACAAAAAACGAATAAAGTATTTTACAAGATAAATTAAACAGAATAGAATAAATTATAGAGAGTTTGTAATGTTAGTGGGTTTTCTCCGGGTGACTGTCTGTGAGGAGTGTGGTGTGTTCTCCCTGTGTCTGTGTGGGTTTCCTCCGGGTGACTGTCTGTGCGGAGTGTGGTGTGTTCTCCCTGTGTCTGCGTGGGTTTCTTCCGGGTGACTGGCTGTGAGGAGTGTGGTGTGTTCTCCCTGTGTCTGCGTGGGTTTCCTCCGGGTGACAGGCTGTGAGGAGTGTGGTGTGTTCTCTCTGTGTCTGCGTGGGTTTCCTCCGGGTGACTGGCTGTGAGGAGTGTGGTGTGTTCTCTCTGTGTCTGCGTGGGTTTCTTCCGGGTGACTGGCTGTGAGGAGTGTGGTGTGTTCTCCCTGTGTCTGCGTGGGTTTCCTCCGGGTGACTGGCTGTGAGGAGTGTGGTGTGTTCTCTCTGTGTCTGCGTGGGTTTCCTCCGGGTGACTGTCTGTGACGAGTGTGGTGTGTTCTCTCTGTGTCTGCGTGGGTTTCCTCTGGGTGACTGGCTGTGAGGAGTGTGGTGTGTTCTCCCTGTGTCTGCGTGGGTTTCCTCCGGGTGACTGGCTGTGAGGAGTGTGGTGTGTTCTCCCTGTGTCTGCGTGGGTTTCCTCCGGGTGACTGTCTGTGAGGAGTGTGGTGTGTTCTCTCTGTGTCTGCGTGGGTTTCCTCCAGATGACTGGCTGTGAGGAGTGTGGTGTGTTCTCCCTGTGTCTGCGTGGGTTTCCTCCGGGTGACTGGCTGTGAGGAGTGTGGTGTGTTCTCCCTGTGTCTGTGCGGGTTTCCTCCGGGTGACTGGCTGTGAGGAGTGTGGTGTGTTCTCTCTGTGTCTGCGTGGGTTTCCTCCGGGTGACTGGCTGTGAGGAGTGTGGTGTGTTCTCTCTGTGTTTGCGTGGGTTTCTTCCGGGTGACTGGCTGTGAGGAGTGTGGTGTGTTCTCTCTGTGTCTGCGTGGGTTTCCTCCGGGTGACTGTCTGTGAGGAGTGTGGTGTGTTCTCTCTGTGTCTGCGTGGGTTTCCTCCGGGTGACTGGCTGTGAGGAGTGTGGTGTGTTCTCTCTGTGTCTGCGTGGGTTTCCTCCGGGTGACTGGCTGTGAGGAGTGTGGTGTGTTCTCTCTGTGTCTGCGTGGGTTTCTTCTGGGTGACTGTCTGTGAGGAGTGTGGTGTGTTCTCCCTGTGTCTGCGTGGGTTTCCTCCGGGTGACTGTCTGTGAGGAGTGTGGTGTGTTCTCCCTGTGTCTGCGTGGGTTTCCTCCGGGTGACTGTCTGTGAGGAGTGTGGTGTGTTCTCCCTGTGTCTGCGTGGGTTTCCTCCGGGTGACTGTCTGTGAGGAGTGTGGTGTGTTCTCCCTGTGTCTGCGTGGGTTTCCTCCGGGTGACTGGCTGTGAGGAGTGTGGTGTGTTCTCCCTGTGTCTGCGTGGGTTTCCTCCGGGTGACTGTCTGTGAGGAGTGTGGTGTGTTCTCTCTGTGTCTGCGTGGGTTTCCTCCAGATGACTGGCTGTGAGGAGTGTGGTGTGTTCTCCCTGTGTCTGCGTGGGTTTCCTCCGGGTGACTGGCTGTGAGGAGTGTGGTGTGTTCTCCCTGTGTCTGTGCGGGTTTCCTCCGGGTGACTGGCTGTGAGGAGTGTGGTGTGTTCTCTCTGTGTCTGCGTGGGTTTCCTCCGGGTGACTGGCTGTGAGGAGTGTGGTGTGTTCTCTCTGTGTCTGCGTGGGTTTCTTCCGGGTGACTGGCTGTGAGGAGTGTGGTGTGTTCTCCCTGTGTCTGCGTGGGTTTCCTCCGGGTGACAGGCTGTGAGGAGTGTGGTGTGTTCTCTCTGTGTCTGCGTGGGTTTCCTCTGGGTGACTGGCTGTGAGGAGTGTGGTGTGTTCTCCCTGTGTCTGCGTGGGTTTCCTCCGGGTGACTGGCTGTGAGGAGTGTGGTGTGTTCTCCCTGTGTCTGTGCGGGTTTCCTCCGGGTGACTGGCTGTGAGGAGTGTGGTGTGTTCTCTCTGTGTCTGCATGGGTTTCCTCCGGGTGACTGGCTGTGAGGAGTGTGGTGTGTTCTCTCTGTGTTTGCGTGGGTTTCTTCCGGGTGACTGGCTGTGAGGAGTGTGGTGTGTTCTCTCTGTGTCTGCGTGGGTTTCCTCCGGGTGACTGTCTGTGAGGAGTGTGGTGTGTTCTCTCTGTGTCTGCGTGGGTTTCCTCTGGGTGACTGGCTGTGAGGAGTGTGGTGTGTTCTCTCTGTGTCTGTGTGGGTTTCCTCCGGGTGACAGGCTGTGAGGAGTGTGGTGTGTTCTCCCTGTGTCTGCGTGGGTTTCCTCCGGGTGACTGGCTGTGAGGAGTGTGGTGTGTTCTCTCTGTGTCTGTTTGGGATTCCTCCGGGTGACTGGCTGTGAGGAGTGTGGTGTGTTCTCCGGGTGACAGGCTGTGAGGAGTGTGGTGTGTCCTCCCTGTGTCTGCGTGGGTTTCCTCCGGGTGACTGTCTGTGAGGAGTGTGGTGTGTTCTCTCTGTGTCTGCGTGGGTTTCCTCTGGGTGACTGGCTGTGAGGAGTGTGGTGTGTTCTCTCTGTGTCTGTGTGGGTTTCCTCCGGGTGACAGGCTGTGAGGAGTGTGGTGTGTTCTCCCTGTGTCTGCGTGGGTTTCCTCCGGGTGACTGGCTGTGAGGAGTGTGGTGTGTTCTCTCTGTGTCTGTTTGGGATTCCTCCGGGTGACTGGCTGTGAGGAGTGTGGTGTGTTCTCCGGGTGACTGTCTGTGAGGAGTGTGGTGTGTTCTCCCTGTGTCTGTGTGGGTTTCCTCCGGGTGACAGGCTGTGAGGAGTGTGGTGTGTTCTCCCTTTGTCTGCGTGGGTTTCCTCCGGGTGCTCCGGTTTCCTCCCACAGTCCATAAATACACGTTGGCAGGTGAATTGGCGACTCAAAAGTGTTCGTAGGTATGTGTGTGTGTGTGTGTTGCCCTGTGAAGGACTGGCGCCTCCTCCAGGGTGTATTCTCGCCCAATGATTCCAAGTAGGCTTTCCAATGGTTACAGATAATGAATGAATATAATGCTAGTATACATGTGACTAAAATTTGCCTCTGAAATGCTGATTTAAATTAAAAAAATAATATTTTAAGAATCTTTTTCAAGGCGCTGAACGCAGCCCCGCAAATCTTGAACATAGTGTTTGGAATTGCCAGGAGATTACTGAGGACAAGCCCGAGAGCCCTCGCTGGAACATATCTAACAATCATTTCAAAGATAACAAAATTAAATAGATGTTTGTCCAAACATGAACACACCATGATGTTTGGAGGTTAGTGATATTCCTGTGTCGCCTGTGAGGAATGTCACTCGACACACTTCATACCCAGTATTCAGTGACGTTAGTGACTAAGCTCTGAACAGTGAGCTCTTTTAGACACCTTTCGCACGGTGACGGCGATAAACGTGTTGTTCCAGAGCCACAACTCTGGTTTCCCAACAGCACTTTGCTGGCGATGTCATGCACTCCACCAGAACTAGCTGCTTTTCTTTTTCACTGGGAATATTGGCTCGCCTTTGTCTTCATCCTCCTCTTCCTCGATGGCCTCTGTAGCCTGCTGGGCCTCCTCTTAAGCTCAGTCTTCCTTGTGTTTCCTTATGAAAATGATGCAGTGTGTCTTCAGAGATTTAGACTGATATTTGTGAGGGAACACGTTAGAGTTTGGAGGAGTTGTTTGTCTTGAGTTGTTCCATTTTCAGAATCGTGTAGTTTGATCGTGTAGTTTGACCTAGTTTGATTTTTGTGGTGGTTCGAAACACTGGGGAAACACTGTAGTACACTTTATAACAGATGACATTTGGAAGAGCAGGTGTATACAAACTTTTATCCACGTCTGTATTAAGCACTCACCAATTGAATGGGATGCTGTGAGCTCTGAAGACCACCATATTCATGTGGGTTAGATGGGTCCAAAGCCCCTCAGGACTAAATATCTGAGCGCAGTTTGGGAAGGTTTCCCAGACAGGGATTAAGCCTAGTCCTGGAGTTATATAGTATAGGACTAAGCCTGGAATTCCTTGGGCAAATACAGGGTTCTGTTTTTCATTGTAATCCAGGAAGATCAAGGAGTGACTTGAATGAATTAATATTAATATAATTAATAAGTGCATATAATTAATTTGAGTGATAATGTTGTGCAATAAATAAACCATCGTAAACCTAGCATCTCTAGAAAGAATAAAGATAAAAGCAAAAAAAAAAGCCAAACATATAATAACTAAACAAATCATGAACGAAAATAATAACAATGACATAAAATAAAATGACAAATAAACAGTATTTTAATTAATAACTGAGTTTAAAACATACTCAAACAGTCATGAACTAAATGAGTGAAAATATAAAAATTATAATTAAAAAATGAAATAGGATAAAGCAGAAAATGTTGATAGTATTTTAAATAAGAATTTGATTAATACAAAAATTATTTTGAAACATTTCTTAACAATGTGAACTGTGACATCCTTATTGTAAAAAGTAAGGATTAGCACCATTTAGAAGCGTAAAAACAGGAAAGAGGCCTCACCACTGTTCTGTAGTTTACCCTAGGGTTCTGGAGAAGGCCAGAATCTGCTGATCTCAGATCTTTAAAGCTTAAAAAAATAAAAGATATCCTAAAAAATACAGGCAGCCAGTGGAAAAACGGGGCGATACGAGCTGTCTTTTTTGTTTTAGTGTGGATCTGTGCTGCTGGGTTTTGTTTAAGTGGCAGAGAATAGATCATATTCTTAGGAAGCTCTGGAAAAAGTTACAGTAATCAATCCTAGTTGTAAGAAATGCATGGACAGTTTTTTCTCTGGGAAACAGAATGTCTAACTTTCACAGTATTCCTCAAGTGATAGAATACAAAGCGAAACAAAACGGCCTACAGCCCAGTGCTCAGCATTTGGGAACAGCGGATATAGCCGGTTAATACGGACAGAACATTGGACTACTTCAGATACTCACTTTCAGAGCACAGCCTCTGCCGTTTGCGATGAATTCACTCGACACATACGTCCCCTCTGTCACACTGTCCAGCTCCTTTTTTTTTGGTTGATGGAAAGAAGCATGCTGTGCAGTCAATTTATTCTTGAGCACTTTTATTTTCTCTGCTCATTCCTTCTAGAGTGGGATAATTTGCGCGTTTGCTGGTGTGATATTAGTTCACTGTTGCTTTTCCTGAAAATGGTGAAGGCTTCTCTACAAATGAACCCTACTGATCTTCCCTGCACTTTAAAAGTTAATTTAAATAGCCGTTGTTCATTAGTCAGCTTTGCAAACTAGACCCTATTGATGCCTGAGACGCTGCCATTAGAAGAAACAGCAATCAGAGTTCCTGTATCCGCAGGAATTGTTTGAAAAATCGCTCTTCTGTTTGAATAACTAGCGGTGGTTGTGGCATTAAGATGAAACATGAAGCCAGTAAAAATCTATGAAACATCTTAAAGGAAAATGAGGAACAACAGCGTATAACATATTAAAGGTGTAAAGACTGTGTTTAGTGTGTTAAATACAAAGAAAGTGAGGAATAACAGTGGTATTAAAGGTGTATGTTTATATCAGCTATAGTGAGGAATGTTTTTCGAACGCTAACTTCAGCCTTGCATAGTTGCCTTTTTAAGATGGAATATAAAAATTTAAATAAGAGGCTGATAAACACCATTAGCCACAAAAACTGACCCATTTAAGATGGATTAAAAACATTAAAACATACGGCAAGGATGTAGACATTAACTGAACATCGTGATTACATTTTAATAATATAATGATAATTATTATTATAAAGGACTAGTAAAATATAACTATTATTATATAATAAAAGAAATCTACACTATGTTACATGAGAACAAGTCCAGATATTGTGTCCAAGGTGTAGGAAATTTCTCTTTAAATCAGGGAGCAGTATATTCCAGCACTTTCTGTTTTTGTTGAGTCAATACAACCACTTTTTCAGCTCTGAGTTCTTTATTTATTTAAGCGGGCAAGAGAAACTTTCCCGCTATCAAATCCCCACAGCTTTATGTCCGAAACACCTCTAAGGATCTGCCTTACATTCTCTAACATTACGAAGCAGCTTGTTATTTATTTATTTATTTATTTATTTATTTATTCCTCTATTTGTTTGAATATATCCATTCCACGTTATGGTGCCAGAACATAATGGCTGAACTCTTTATGGTGGAACGGGAAAATCTGACCATGAAGCTGGGCAATAATGGAATGGGTCTCACGTAACGTACTTAAAGTATATAAAAGAAAGCATATCTATATATATTGTGACTACGGTGTTCAAAAACAGCACTACTGCCTTATATAACTAATATAACCAGTATGTTATGGCAGGAATGATCTTATTTGTGCCAGAAACCTGAAGTACACTCACTCACTCCCGCTGTTGGTTTCAGTTCCTCTTTTTGTTTTTGACACTTTGGCATCCGACTTTTTCATCTGTTTTATCTGGATAAAATCCCAGTTTCACTCAAAGTCTGTCTGTATTCAAGGTGGAAAAAAAATAGACAGTGCCTCCCCCTCCTACCCTGCGCCTTGCGGATCTGAGTTCCGAGCTGTGTGGCCAGTTCCGTAAGGGCCAGTGTAAGTTCACACACTGCGGCTCTGGATGAATGGTTCTGAAAGAAAGTGAATGAACTGCTGACCTGTTGTCAGAAGCTCCGGGAGTCTTCTCTCACCTCTTCTGTGTGAGCTATATTGATTTGGTGAATTACTGGGAGTTCACCCACATGTCGTAGCCTTTACCCTGCACAAGCATACACAGAAAAGTGTGTCTTCCTCAGCTGGGACCTGTATTACTGAAGTCATCTTACTTTTTATTACGTGGAAAAACATATATATAGACTACTATCTGTTTGCTCTATGTGTAAATACAGTGATGATGCCAAGTCCATTTATATTATAGTTACAGTTTAAATAGCATGAATTTATACTTAGCGTTTGTAATAATATTTGTAATAATAAGATTACACGTACTCAGGTACACAGAGTGAACCATTCATTCATTGTCTCTAAGCGCTTATCCAGTTCAGGGTTGCTGTGGGTCCGGAGCCCACCTGGGATCACCAGGCGTAAGGTGCGACACAATCTGGAGGTGCGCCAGTCCTTCGCCTGGCGACACACACTCACACCTATGGACAATTTTGAAGAGCGAACATGTGTTTTTGGACCATGGGAGGGAACTGGAACACCTGGGGGGGAACCTACACAGACACAGGGAGAACACACCACACTCCTCACAGACAGTCACCCGGAGGAAACCCACGCGGACACAGGGAGAACACACCACACT